>NC_056735.1:293148554-293448554 GCF_019279795.1 Protopterus annectens
AAGATGTAGGCCATCATAGTGTTTGTTCTGTTCCTCCAAACATGTATATTAGTCTGGCAAATAGCCGAAGGTGGAAGTAATAAAGCCATGATAGACAAATGAGTGTCAGACCCCACCACCTTTAGAACAGTCATGCTAATGTGAAATGTATCATGCACAAACTTCATAGGTTTGTAATAACCCTATCTACGATCTGTCCCTATATATCCCCCCCTAATTTTAGGCTGTGTCCACGTGTGACGCTTTGTGTTGTAGCAAGGCAGAACAGTGCAGAAGTTAAGGAAGGAGGTTCACAGTGTGCACCTGATGCCTGAAGGCACGCTACATATATATATATATATATATATATATATATATATATATATATATATATATATATATATACATATATACACACACACACACACACACACACACACACACACACACACACACACACACACATATATATATATAGGTTCATAGGTTCATAGGTTCATACTAGGCTATCTGCCCTAGGGCATTTATAAGCCTAGCCAGAGTATGTTTGGCTTTCGCCACCCATTTTAAATTAATTTTGCTATGCCCTTTTTCGAGGTTAGTATACTGTGCCTCTGTCTAACAGTGACACAGAAGTGATACCCGGGTAAACCTATGATCTCCCATCCACTCATCAAGATTCCTCTTGAAGAGAGTCAATGAGGGACTCTGCCTAACCTGGACTGGGATTTTATTCCATAGTGAAGGGAGCCTCTGGGTTATGAATCTGTCCCTCCAGCATGTCCTATTTATTTCAGTGCTGAGGTTCAAGTCTCTCGAGCGTGTAGCTCGATGGGATTTGGATTTTTTGAGGTGCAGCATGTCCCTTAATTCCGGGTTGGACATGGCCTTATACGTAATACATAGATATATATATATATATATATATATATATATATATATATATATATATATATCTTTATGTGTGTGTGTCTTTATGTATGTGTGTGTGTGTGTGTGTGTGTGTGTGTGTGTGTGTGTGTGTGTGTGTGTGTGTGTGTGTGTGGATATATATATATATATATATATATATATACATTCTCCTTCTCAGTAGGTGCCCGTACATTCGACCAACCACACTACTGTGCACGGACCAAAAAACACACAATCCTACTATTTCTAGCACTCGTAGTAGTTGTACATCCAGAACTCATGGCCAAAAAAGTGAACAGTAACTCATTTCACCCAAATTTATTAAATTCCATTCATCCTGGCTTCTGACTGCCACGATGCCTTGTACTACAGACCGGTTTCACCAAATAGGCGTCATCAGTGTTCACAGTACCTGGATAAACTTGCCGTACATTTATAATCCACATTTAAACGCCCATTTAAAGACACATATCCACAAATACTGTTATTACAAATGACTACATAGGAATATTCTAACTACTTATATATGCCTATACTGCATAAATTCACCCTAACATACATTATAACAAGAATGACAAAACAGGCATATTCTAACTACTTATACATGCCTGTACTGCATAAATGCACCCTAACATACAAATGAAATTCACACAATCATCAAAAACTACTAATATTATGGGAATACTATGATATTAATTCAGAAACTTTCATTAAGCCCTGGTTTGAATAGGGCACCCAATTTCAAAATCCACATTTTTTCTTTTTTTTTTTCAGAATTCTATGCTTTTGTAAAATAGACAATGATTCACCCAATACTCTATCTATCCCCACATAAATAAAGTGTGCACTTTTATGTTCTAACTGATGTTTATATAAAGCACTTTGTGTCCTTTTACAATTTATATCACTAACATGTAGTGCTATTCTGTTTTTGAAAATCCTTGACGTTTGTCCTACATAAAAGGCGCCACATCTACATATCACCATATAGATTATCCAACTTGTGTTACATGTGATTAAACTTCTAATATCAAAAACTTTAGTAGTATTGGGAGAAGTGAAAGATTTAGTCTTTGATACTATTTTACAATATGTACAGTTTCCACAAAACATGCTACCTTTCATGTTTTCCCTGAATAGTTTATTATCCATAAAAGAAGACTTTTTGTGCTTATTAAGATGTTCCCCTATATTCTTTCCTCTGCGATATCCAAAACTACACTGATCACCTACTATTTGGTCAAAATATGGATCATTTTTTAAAATAGACCAATGTTTCTGTATAACCTGCTTAATTTTAAAAGTATTCGTACCATATGTAGTGATGAATCTCATAGTATTTGTCCGTGTTGCTTTATTATCATGATCAACACTCAATAACTTATTCCTATCTTGCATTTTACCATGTTTAAGAGCACCCGTAATTAAACTCATATCATAGCCTCTATGTATAAACCTCGCATGCATCTTTTCTGCCTCTTTATCAAACTCCTGCTCGTCACTACATAGGCGTTTCAATCTAGTAAATTGTGCCTTTGGTATATTCTCAGTGATATGCCTAGGGTGACAACTATTTGCTTCCAATATTGGATTCTTGGTAAAAGGTTTTCTATATATGTTAGTCTTAATTGTTCCATCTAATAATTTAGTGACATTAACATCCAAGAAATCAATAGCTTAGCAGTATTCGTTAAACAGACAATTTATTGAGTTAGCGCTTTCGGAAACAAACAGTGTTTTTCCTTCTTCAGACAAAATACAACCATTTTAAATGTTTTAATTATCAATTCTTATAGGATTAGATTAATAACAATTTTATTAGTTGGATTTTTTACACTCATAATTATTTTTATATGTATTAGGAAGTGTTAGTTTGGATTCTGTGACCAAAGTGCATTTTTTCAAGTTACAACTTATTGGGTAGTAAAAGTTTACCAAGTTGGACCTGTCTCTTTAAAACTTGTTATTCAGTTTCAGTAATTAGTTAATTGTTTTTTTATGTTTTATTTATAAGCATTTCAAAATGGTTGTATTTTGTCTGAAGAAGGAAAAACACTGTTTGTTTCCGAAAGCGCTAACTCAATAAATTCTCTGTTTAACGAATACTGCTAAGCCTTTGGTTCTCCTGATTCCTAGTTTGTTTGTTTGCCTTTTTGTTCAATCCAAGAAATCAATAGTGAATAGCTCAATCCTACTAGTAAAATGTATTCCAAAAATGTTATTATTCAAATACTTACTGAACTCATACCATTTTTCGACTGTCCCTATCCAAATACACCAACAATCATCTAGATATCGTCGATATCGTTGTCACATATCCATGTATTGTTTGTATATATTCTTGTAATTGTATATCATCCTAGCCTCCAAATAGCCCATAAAAAGGTCTGCATAAATGGGTGCAAAATTAGTACCCATAGCAGTACCTTTCATCTGCAGAAACCATTCCTTTTTATACATAAAAGAATTATGCTCTAATACCATACTCAACATTCTGAGCAGAAAGTCAATTTGGACTTTAGTATAAAAACCAGAATATTCAGCCCAATAATTAACTGCAACTAGGCCCATTTTATGAGGAATACTTATATATAATGACTGGACATCAAGGGTACATAAATATGCATGTGGAGGAACACTTATGTCATCCATAAGTCTCAAAAATTCAGTACTATCTTTAATACGGGCTCTAATAAAAGGTAACAAAACCTTAAGTTTATCCTTTAGATATATAGATAATGGCTCTATCAATGAATCCCTACTAGATACTATAGGTCTACCCAGAGGATTTAAAATAGTTTTGTGTATCTTAGGGAGTATATAAAATGTAGAAGGTACCATATCAGATACTACCAATTGTTGGCGAATATCTGTTGTTAACATCCCTTTATTAACAGCATCCTCTAAAAACGCATCTATAGTAGCTTTAAAGCCATTACTAGGATCATTCAATTGTCTAAAAACTTCTTTGTCATAATCTTTAGATTCCCATATAACAATTGCCCCTCCTTTATCTGCTTTAACTATCACTATCCTTTCATCATTCTGTAGTTTATGTAAAGTGTCCTTTTCTTGTTTATTCATATTATAACTATAATTTCTAAATATAATATCTTGATTACTATGTAAATCATTTAGCACACGCTCTTCAAACATTTTCACCACTGGATGATAAGGGGGCTGAAAAGTAAAATGTTTAACTTTAAAACCACTTGGTGGTGCTTTCTCACCTCTATCATTAAAGAAAAACTTCAGATTTAAAGAACGACAGAAGTTTTGAACATCTGCAACAACAGACACATGTGAAACATAGAATGCAGGTACATAATTTAAACCTTTATTAAGCACACTACTCTCATTTTTGGTCAAACTATAAGATGTTAAATTCACTATCAAGTCATTTTCATTAGACACACTGTCATGTGAATTTAAACTAACAGTTTGTTCCTGAATTCCTTCTCGATGTCTCCACTTTTTATGTTTCTTTCCCCCTCTCCTAAAGGGCCCCTAATACGCTTCATATCAGGAGAAAGAATATCACCATGTTCTATCACATCTACATCTGTGTCCATTGGATTCGAAGAAAATTCTGAAGTACTAGAGTCACCATGAACATTAATAGCAGTTGTGTCCCTTTTAAAAAATGAACGTGCCCTCTTTCTTTTAAACACTTGCTTTTTATCTTTCTTATCTGTTTAAAACGTGCCACACACACACACACACACACACACACACACACACACACACACACACACACACACACACACACACACACACACACACACACACACACACACACACACACACACACACACACACACACACACACACACACACACATATATATATGTGTGTGTGTGTGTGTGTGTGTGTGTGTGTGTGTGTGTGTGTGTGTGTATATACATAGACATACGTTTCCCCTACTGTTGACTGACTGTGCTGCACACATAACACATATCTGCAACTCAGATGGCTTACTGGTAAACTGATGTGACTATGGTGTGCAGGGTCCTGGGTTACATACTTGCAAGGGCTGATAATGTATTTGCTGGCCAGCATAAGGGCTGTTAGAGAGTGATGAAGGCACATGTAAGCAGTTGCAAGTGGGTGTGAAATGGAGTCATGTATAGTGTGATATTTGTGTTGGTAACAGATTGCCCTTTTTGTGTTAAGGTGAGAGTGGGATGTTAACAAAGGATAGTAGGTATATATGGGGAGGTAGGTTGGCTCAGAAGACAGACATAACAGACAAGACAGCATACAGGGGCAATATATGACACATGTGGTGGGTAAACACCTTGGACAGAGAGGGGTGTTTGGAAATTGGAAGCCCATGAGCCCCCGAATGGAAACAGTGGGACTGAGGTCCCACCCATGGGCAGTCACCACTGCACCTTCACATCTGTGAAGGTTGCTGTGCTGGGGGCTACGCAAGTGGGGCAGGCTGAACCTCTATGTTTGTCAGGAGGCCTAAAGATGGTGTAGCAGATCCCACAATTCTCTGCAAAGCTCCCTATGCACCAGACCCTGGAACTGACTTCAGGTTACAGGATTCTGTCTATGTGCACTCCTGAGGGCAGGCAGGCCAAATCCCCTGAGGTGGTTCCACCTGAAGGTAGTGCAGGACCAGCAGATTGATGAGGTCCCAGGTTGGGTCCCAGACATGCTGTCTCCTGCTGACATGGCCAGATGAGGTGGGAGAGGTGGTTCTGCTGGAAACAGCCTGCCCAAATGTGCTATTGTGTTTCAGTTTTAGAACATATGTGGGTAGTAATAGTCAACACAATCCAGGATTAGTTATAACAGCATGCATACATATTCTCAGTAACCCAAAACACCAGATTTGGAACAGTTGCATAGCAAACAGAACACATGCATATATGGAACCACAGTGGCCATTACAATGGCATGCAGGTTACATTGTTAGCAACAGGCCACCAATGATAGGGTTTCAACATGGAACATGAATAGCAACACATATCAGTATTTGTTGGACAATAGGATGTATATCACAATAGAAGGTTTGGTGTAAACATACCCAACTGATATGTGTGTTCAGATTAGTTATGCAGATATGGTGGGGTGGGAGATGCCAATTAACAACTATGATATTCTTGCA
The DNA here is from genome assembly GCF_019279795.1 of Protopterus annectens. Classification (NCBI taxonomy): domain Eukaryota; kingdom Metazoa; phylum Chordata; order Ceratodontiformes; family Protopteridae; genus Protopterus; species Protopterus annectens. The sequence goes on from NC_056735.1 coordinate 293,154,565, forward strand.
GTATGAGGGCCTCAGACCTTTTTACTTGTTTATGTCTTGCAGGTACCATGTCAAGAGAGTGACTGCTGGCATTCACCGCACAAGAGAACAACATTCTGATCAACTTCCTGGTGCATTACCATGGAACCATCTTTGGGCATATGGCCCATGATCTGCAGGAAAGGACTGCCCTGTGGAATGAGCTCATCCACAGAGTAAATGATGTCGGCCTGCATAACCACAGTTATGAGCAGGTGCAACATCGTTGCACTGAACTCATCTGCCATACCTGTCAGTGTGCTGCTGCAGTTAGGAGGGACCAGCTAGCCATAGGTGGGGGTCATGCCATCCAGCCCCCAATGACACATGTGGAGGAGCTCCTCACCAGCCTTGGGGCACTCGTCCACCAGCAAAGTCAAGAACCGGAAGATAGCATTGTGGAGGTGGGTCCTACCCACACAATGGACGAGGATCATGCAGGTAAGGCTCCAGGGCACATTAGTAGAACACTGTTGCTTATCCATCCTCATCTGTAAAGTATCTTCATGCATATGTCAGATAACATAGTCAGTTACTGCAGTGTAGTAATGAATAGATGTGCATAATCTGTATTATTGTGGGTTTGTACTGTTGATATACTAAAATGCTGCTCTCACCCTGTACCAATGCCACAGTTGTGGCCACTGGCATCACATTTCTCTTGCAACTAGGTAGGTCTCTCTGGTATACCTCTGTGGCAGCAGCCTGTAGCTGGTGAGTATGGATGTCTTTTGTTCAGGTTTGCCAATACACTGGCCATGTTATGGCCATGGCATTTGCCATGCACACATTTAATACACCTACCTATAATGCATGCTGTACATGTTCACTTATTGTTGCTGTTAACTGCACTGCATCACAGTGGTGACCATGGTGACATATCTGAAGGGTATGTAAGAGTCCTGCAGTATAACTAACAACCTGTCACTGCAAGATGTGTGGACAGAGATAAACATAATTGTGGAACACATGGCCTACAGTAGGGACATGTCTGAAACATTACCCTTATACAGTGGCTACAACAGTGAGTGTATATACCAGTATTACAATGGCAACTGTTACAGATCTACACAACGGCATATCACAATACCACATTCCACAACTTCTACAACCTGTAATGTGATCCTAATATGAGCAATGAGTCTATAAGATGGAATCCTTTGTTAGGACAACAAATATGGGGAATACATACCTTAACAAACAATGGAAGCATATGTGTGCACACACTCCAAATAACATATTGTGGAAGCAGATTTTAAGGTACTGCAGCATTCACTCATATTGAGTATGCACCTTCCATCAAGTATGGGTCCTCAATATCACACCAAGTAATGGTCTGCTGTCCAAGAAGTATGTCCATGACATTTGCCCACTCACCTGCAACAGAGGCAGGCAAGGCTTGCACATATCTTACAAACCATGGAATGGATCCCATATCCAAAAGGTAGCACTCAGGAGTGGGAGATGTAGCCTTACATCGCCACTGCTTATACCATGGCAAACAATACAGACAAGCATGTATGTGATGATGAAGTATGGCACACCATTAGTGTAGGAAATAAACAGATGCCCATCCAAGACAGATGACAACATATGTTGCAAACTGGTCAAGGAGGCTGCCCAGACACATGCAGCAACATTGAGGGACTTGCAGGAATGTCTAGCAAGTACTGCCTGTGCAGTACCTGTGTCAATAATTACCTGGAGTCTGCATAAGTGTGTCCTATGGGTTAGGGTAATCAGATGGAAAAGTTCTTCCACAGGAAACATCATCCAGGGCTCTCTACAGTTAGCATATGCATAACATCAAGTCTCCTAAAGGCATGTGTTGCAATGTGTAATGGTGTACTGAGACAAAGGCTTAATCTTACAGACAGTATTAATAAAGATGCATGTGCTGCACAAACAACTCTTCACTCTACCTCAGGCTCACCATCCCCATCTGTGCCTTGCTGGTGCCTGTAGGTTTGCTGTTCATTAGTAGGAACTAGGCCAGTAGACATGGTGCTCTGAATTTGGGACACTGCAAAATGACACTCATGTGTCGCCCATAGTTGTCAAGCATCTGCAAAAAGGCTGAGGATGGGGAGGGGTGTTATCTTGAAACACAACAGTGAACTGAAGCATACATCCAAAGCTTGCTAAGAATTGCTGTATCTGAACACAGTCAAGGTCATGCATTGTGCCAGACATAACCTCGACTCCACAGCAATAGTGAAGACACTGTGTGATCTCCAAGGGCTGTGCACATGAGCTGACCTTGCACTCTGGCAGAGTTGGGGGCATTTGTAGGGCTGAGTGATCAAATAATGGCAAGTGAATATGGGCCATGCTAGTATAAACCTTTTAGGAATAGTGACTTCTGTAGTTCTTAACAGGTGCTGCAAGAAACCATCATGTTAAGGGTGTGTACACTTGTGCAACCCACATATTGCATGCATCCCAATTAATATCTGCACAACTAACACATTTGTTTGATACTGCATTTGATTGCACAGGTCATATTGCACATATCAGGTGTGTGTAATGTTAACAAGTGCAGTACTGTGGCCCTATGGCATATCAGGGAAGAGGCATGTAAATAAGAGTGTGTACATTCCTCATAGCCATAGTAAGCTTTGTATGTGGTCAGTATAATTGGATTTTATTGCTCATACATGCACTGCTGATGATGAGATCTGCAAATCGGACATCAGGCATTCACTATTGACATCTGTCCTCATATCAACCCAGGTATGTGTCAGACAAGCACATAGGGGCCATGAGCAACAGAGCAAACATAATTGCCCACATATACACATTCAGCAATGGTGTGTACACTTGTGAGGTATGGTGCACAGTACATGGCAGGGTGCTGAACAGGTGCACAGCAATACTGTGTGCATGGGTGCAGTGTGTTCCAGGGGAAGGGGCATCACCTACTAACACAACTCAGGCATCACAGAGATGTATAATGTTGGTAACAGGGATTGAGTATAGCTGCAGTGCATGCTGTTGAGTGCCATATGTCATGCATGTTGACAGTTGGGTAATGAGAGGTCTGTGTAATATCTTTCTGCCAGCTCACCTGTAAGTGTGTGTGTGTGTGTGTGTGTGTGTGTGTGTGTGTGTGTGTGTGTGTGTGTGTGTGTGTGTATGCACTTGTGTGTAGAGGTAAGCAATGATGTACAGGTCTTAAAGTACATTTTCTGTTTTCCCCTCATAGGTGGCGAGGTGGGTTACAGTCCCTCCTGCAGGCAAACTGATGTTAGTGTCCATACAGACTCTGACAATGATGATAGGTATGGTAAGGCACAGGTGGGGTTGTCAGGGACTGAAGCTAACCCATCAGTTGACATCCCACTGTTATCCACCCCATACCCACACACAGTCACATTGCCTATGCATACCCTATCACCAGTGGCCATAGATGAGGGACAGTTGGCAGGTGGTAGCATGGGACAGGACAGTGTGGGCACTATGGCAAGTGTGTCTGTACACAGCAGCCATAGCTGGATGACCGGCGAGGTACCACACAGGCAGATGTACAGGGGTGCTCATAGGAGGGCTGCTGGCCATCATGCCCCTGGCAGAAGTACTACAGCAGGTGTCACCAGACTCATGTTTTGGGCCATCATGGAGGCACAGGCACATATGGAATGTTATACCAGACAGGGTCTGAGGCTCTAGAGGGCAACTCATTCTGCTATTATTGACAACATCCGTGTTCTCGCAGGTGGCCACCATTATTTTGCAGAGGTCCTGGATAGATGGTTGGGTGAGTTGGTGGGAATACTCCACCATGCAATGTCCGTGTTAGAGCATATGGTGAGAGTAGGGTGACAGCCATGTGGATGTAGGTCAGCAACACCAACAGGTGGAGGTCTATGTGGATGTGCAACAAGTCAGACCCACTCACGTAGTGGCAGTACCAGCACCAGCACTGCAGGGGGGGTGCTGTCCACACCACAACACAGCAGGCCACATGCACGTGGCCCTGGCCGGTCCCAACAGGGATCCGGATCCAGCGGACATGTGTGATCATCAGGGGAGAGTAGCATATCTGGCCTTGTACCTGGTAGTGTCTGTGGACCCCTGGCAGGCACAGATCTTGTGTCTTTGGCCGGAGATGGTGAAATGCACACCCTGCCATGTACGGTCTGCAGCTGTCCAACAAACCCCTGTATAGGGCAGCCACATGGCCAAACTGTGCACACACACACACACACACACACACACACACACACACACACACACACACACACACACACATGCACACACACACACACACACACACACACACACACACACACACACACACACACACACACACACACACACACACACATCACCAACACTGCTAGAGCACCTCCATACCTACACACACCACATCTGCACAGCCCAATTAATAATGAAACCACCTAACAATCACACATGATATCAACTATAGGTCTCTGGAAAACCCACAACACAGCCTGTGCATATGATACCTGTGCCACATCCCTGTTATCCATACCATCGATGCAGGGACAGGCTAATATGGTTCTGATGCACAGGGTGAATGTACTAAGGTGCAGCAATGTAATGCTGTGTAACATGTTTTCAGCAGGAAAGTTTAATGCTTACATGTCAGGATGTGTAGCTGTTCAGCCATGATGCATTATAGCTGTTATTAACACTGACTGATAGTGGTCTTCATAATGTATTCAGTTTGTGTTGTAGGTGTCTATGTGTCAGCAGGATGTATGTCTGCTGTTGTTTCCTACAAGGGGTATGGCACTGTGGTGGCACATTGACTGTGTCATATCCTGGGTACAGCTGAACACAAGTAACAGGTGTGTATAAGAGTTACTGCATGTGCCACATGGCTGATAGATCTGAGGGGTGTATACAGGTGAGTCCATGGTGGCTGATGTCAGCAACCCTTCTACAGTGGACAATGGTAAGTGTACTGGGTGGCACACACCACATATTTGTGTATAACACACACACACACACACACACACACACACACACACACACACACACACACACACACACACACACACACGCTTTGGTGTTGATGCAATACACAGAGAATGCTATACACATGGATGTACTTAATTTTGCAGTGAACCCATTTTAGCCTATGTAATTCCACCATAATTCCATAATAGGCAAAAATCACATCAGTAAATACTACTTTAATGTTATCGATGATGGTACTGGCAGGGTATATGTCCCCTTCCCAAATATCGTGCAATCCCGGCATTGGTAAACTAGGTGTTCTGGTGTGGGTGGCACAGCCCTATACATTGGAGGGTGTGGGTTGGTGTTGAGCCACACATAGTGTGAGCAATGACTACTTAACCTGTTAACCTACACTGTACAGTATTACAGCAGACTAAGTTTGGGGATACACACAATAACCCCAGTGAGGGTGGCTGTGTCCACAACATCACCAGCCAACTATATATACCAACTCCAGTATCACTGTACAGCTATACAGAAGAGGGCATTTACCCATCTACTATTAGTTTTGATGGAATTAATTTCCATGACTTAATTCCTTTGAAATGTTAGCATTTGCCAGTCAGTTCTTGGACAGATGACCTTCTGGGACATGTATATTCTGTAAACTTAAGTAGATCCCTTCACATACACACACTTACTTGGCAACACTGAGAGTAGAACCCCTAGCTAGGTACTTATTGCTACTAATGTGTTTGGCCTTAACTGCACACACCACACAGCTTTTAGGATGAGGTGTGTCCTGAGTCTCTTGTTAAGTGAGGAACATCACCAGGCCTTGTACAGTATGGTAATGTGATATGTACTGTGTGTTAATGGACAGTATGTAGTATGACATACAGTCATATACACACTGACAAACACATAATAGTCATAGACACATCTGAGAGACCTGGGTTTATCAGTGCTAATTACCTTGTCAGTAAGTCCATTCTGTTACAGATAATTTGCACACAGCACATGAATCATTGGACTGGATAGGGTACTCACTTACCTGTATAGTTGATGGTGATAGTGGTCCTCATACAGTGGACCTTGGGACATGTACTGGGGGTACCATGGTGTAAAGATAGTATACCCAGCACCCACACCCAACATTGGATATTTTACTCACTGAAACCCATGATAATACTCTGACATACCCACAATCACACATTGACCAGGACTGCAATGCAACCCCTTGTCTATCTCATCAGTGCTACTATAGGGATATGCATTTATTACATATGCCATAGGGATAGTAGGGTGATGGTTTGTCATGGCTTTCCTAATATCAGCAACATCACTATGCCTTATACTGTATGGCCGAGTATATTGTATTTGGAGAATGTGGCCTCAGAATACTGTATCCTACAAATATACACACTTGCACACATACACACACTTGCCAAAACTCAGAGGATAACCCATGCCTATCCAGCCATTTTTACAACAGTGTTGTGCTGGTACTGCAAGCTCCAGGTAGCCCATAGGGTGAAGAGTGTGACAAGGTACATTTAATGTGCATTACAGCAGCAGCCATTTCTAACTATGGCAATGGGGGGGGGGGTGCAGTGTGTGAGAAGGTCCTAAGGGTATTATCAACTGCAGGTTTACAAACACACAGTCACAGTTATTCTCAGTAATGCACACTGACACATTTGTCAGTACTGGGGTCCATAGGTGCAGGTGGTCCTAGGTGTGTACCAGGATATTGTCCATGGAGAGATGAGAAGAGTAGGGGATGTGGGTACAGTGGTATCATGCCACCTGACATTTGTCAGCAGGCCATCTATCAACTGATTCCATGTGAGTGATCCTCAGGGTAACATTTAAATGCAACATCCAATCATCTGGTTGTCTCTTGCAGAGAGCTAGTGAGGTGCTCTAATTGACATGTATGCAACATATATTACATAACATCATGAAACAACCAAATACAGCACCACAGACTTCAACGCTTCTTTAATATCAAAAAGCACACTTAAAATGGGTAAAACCCAACCAAATGGAATGAAAAGAAATAAAATAAAATCCCCTGGTAGTTTGTGAATGATAAGTGCTTTCAAAGTTAACCTTCATCAGATCGTAGTGAATTGGATGGGGAGACTTAATAAAACAACTTATGACCAATCAAAAGATAGCATTGGCCCAGCACCCTCTTCTCAGATCAAATAAAGATTTAGCCAATAAAAACAAAAGTGTGCATACACCTTTTGTTTTAACCAATAGTGGGTCTCCTAGTCTTTAGTATAGGACGTAATGGAACCACCGGATTTAAACCTGGAGGTTTGTCTGCTCTCAGGTTTATAATCCATTTCATTTTGTTCCTTTCAGTTGCATTGACAACATCACCTTATCTCATTCCAACATGAGTATTTTCCAAAACTTTAAAGTAAAGGTGGTGAGTTGAAAATTGCTTAATATGAGTTGCAAGACAATTTTTAAGAATACAATTCTGGATGTCACGGAGATGCCTCAGGACCCTGTTCTTAAAGCATTAGTCAGTTTGCCCACATAATATGCAAGACATTCTGAACATGTGGCTAAATACACAACATGAGGAGTGTTACAATCTGCTTGACATGAGAAGTGGTGAGTGATTTTACTGACCGGATGGATTACTAGTATCTATGCTGTTGCAAACTAAACATTTGCCACAGTGAAAAGTCCCTTTCTTTTGTCTTAAAGGGGCATTCTTCACACCATCTTTTAAACATAACAAGCATTTTAAGTTTCTTTTTGTTTTTGAATATGAATCGGGGCATATCACCTACAATCTCACATATTTTTGCATCTTGAGTTAAAATGGGCCAGAACTTCTTAATGATTTCACAGACTTCCTGGCAGTCATTGGTGTATGTTAAACTAAAATTTAAAGCACTCCTGCCAACTCTTTCAGCTGATCTCTTACTCGGATCATTGTCAGCTCTAAGTATTAATGGAGCTCCTTCATCCTTCCTTAAGCATGTAAATTAATCCTTTTGCAGAGAAGTATCTTTAACAGGATAGCCTCTATTGCTAAGATTTGTTTGTAAGAACTTGACTTCTTCTTGATAGTCTGATTCCGTCTAGAAACTGTAGTGACTTCATTTTTCATGATGTTTTTAGAGACATGCCTGAGATGCATACTGCCTTTGTGCAAATAGTGATTTTTCCAGGTGCCTTTCCTGTGAATCCTAGTTCCAATTTCTTTATTGTGGTTAATAAAAAGAGTTACGTCCAAACAATCCACTTTGGTATCCGAATGTTGGGCAGTAAATTTCAGAAAAGTCATGGTGGCATTTAAGTATGATATGAATGACAATAGTTGTTCTTTCTGCCCATTCCAAATGAGTAAAATATCCACAAAACGTGCATAATACACTAAGTTCTTGAACCATGGATTTGAATGCACTAGAACTTTCTTTTTCCTCCCAGTCAGCTAGGACTAAATTTGAATAGCTGTTTGCACATGGTGTTCCCATTGCTACTCCCCAATGTTGCCAATAGTAGTTCTTGCCATAGCAAAAGGTGTTATTTTCAAGTACCATCTCAAGCAAAGTGCATATGAGTTCCACGTCAAGATTGCATGCATGCGTACTAATGTAGTTTCTTACAGATTCAATCCCAATGTTCTTCGGTATTGATGTAAAGAGGTTACACATATCTAAAGTTACTAGTAAAATGTCAGTGTAGTCTTGCAAATGAACCCTCCTCAGCTGTTCTAGTAACATGTTAGTGTCTTTAAGCACTGTGGATATAGCTAATAAAGGAATCCGTAATTGCTTCTCCACGTACATTGACAGTGTTTCAGTCACCCAACCGCGTCCTGATACAATGGGATATAGAGGGGAGTTTGAGATATCTTTATGGATTATTGGGAGACCACTTATGGACGGTATCATAGGACGTGCTGTTTCAAAAAATTCAGATAACTCTAAATTTATTTTCCCTGACATTAACAAGTCATATAATTCATCCTTTATTCTTGCTATCTTGGTATTAAGTTCTATTTTACTGATTTTCTGGTAAGTTTTCTCATCTTGTAACATTTTAATCATGGAATCATAACACCAACTTGCATCAAGTACCACAATGGCGCCTCATTTATCTGAAGGTTTTATAACAAGGTCCTGATTTCTCTGGAGGTCTAGTAGAGCTTCCTTCTCTTGTTTATTAATGTTATAAAAATGTGACGAACCTGAATGATTTTGTCTTAATTTCTTTACTTCCCCTTCACATAGTTTAATAAAAAGTTCAACCACTGGAGGGTTCACAGGTATAAAAGAATGTGGTTTCTTTGGAAATGGGCCAGGCATCATTGCATGATTCCCAAATATGTTTTTTATAGAAACATTCCTGCCAAAGCATTTGGCTTCGACTGAAAATTCACTTAAATCAGATGAAAGCAAGGGAATAAATGCTAGGCCTTTATTTAAAAGTACCAGACGTTCTTCATTCAAAATATGTCGAGACAGGTTTACTACCAAACAATTTTTGAAGGAGTGCTTATAGCGGCTTTTTTCTTTTCCTGTCTTGGCTGTTGGATCTTGCATTCCTCTGCCAGGACTGTTTCAGAAAAACTGGAAGGTTAGGTATAGTGGGAGTATGTACTGCTCCTAGTTTCGATATAGCTCCCGAAGTTGAAGTGCTAACTTTTTGAGAGCTTTCAACTGCATCACATTGGTGCTCTGCACCTATGCTTATAGACAAAGGAATTCATTATTCTGTCCTTCCATCTTGAATGTATGAAACTGGTGGCTCACTTAGAGCTAAAACTGTATTAATATTTGATGTTTGAATATTAGAAGGTGTTCTGCTGAAGGGCTGTGTCTTATTGTTAGGTGGTCTATCCTCTTGCGGCCGTTCAAAAATTCAACCATGCTTGAAATCGGAGACATCTCTTAAGAGTTTCTGCATTTTCTGTGCCTTTAGCTTACTATCATATAAATTTAGGTTGAACTGCAAAGACTCTAATTTGTTCAAGCAGGAATCTAACAAGTCCATTCTTTCTAGTTCTGTTTGTTTCATTCTTATCTGCTGTGCTATTCTTTCTTCTTCTGGTTTGAAAAAAATCTACTAACAACTGTAGATATTTAAAGCCAGTTTCAAGATTTATGGCTTGCCACTTCGCAAGCAAATCTGGATATTTATTGCCGTAACTAGGCATGCACCTCACCTTCATTTCACGAGGAATAACTTTGTAATGCATGTTAGCTTCCAAGTGGAAGCACTGCCATTGTAATCTCTTAAGTTGGTAGGCAGCTGCTTCCACTTCACTAAACATTATTTCAAAGTTTTCAATAGGAACATCGGAATTAATGCCAGGCATACCTTCTAGATCCAAATTCAGGTTCAGTAATGGATTTGACCTATCCGCAAAGTTATCTTGTGATGTACTAAGCTTCATAAAATCCATCATGTTTCTTCCTTTATCAGAGACAGAATTGATGCTGTTGTCGGCCATGTGCAACTACTTTGCCAAAACGAGCAAAGAAAATTATGAAACTGGTTAGTAGTTGCCAAAGGTGTGCAAGGATAAAAGTTATTCCTCGTGGAATGAAGGTGAGGTGCATGGCTAGTTACGGCAATAAATATCCAGATTTGTTTGCAAAGTGGCAAGCCATAATCTTGAAACTGGCTTTAAATATCTACAGTTGTTAGTAGATTTTTTCAAACTGGAAGAAGAAATAATAGCACAGCAGATAAGAACAAAACAAACAGAACTAGAAAGAAAGGACTTGTCAGATTCCTGCTTGAACAAATTAGAGTCTTTGCAGTTGAACCTAAATTTGTATGATAGTAAGCTAAAGGCACAGAAAACGCAGAAACTCTTAAGAGATGTCTCCGATTTCAAGCATGGCCGAATGTTTGAATGGCCGCGAGAGGCTAGAACATCTAACAATAAGAGACAGCCCTTCAGCAGAACACCTTCTAATATTCAAACGTCAAATAGTAATATGGTTTTAGCTCTAAGTGAGCCACCAGTTTCATACACTCTAGATGGAAGGACAGAAGAATTAATTCTTTCATCTATAAGCATAGGTGCAGAGCAGTGCAGTTGAAAGCTCTCAAAAAGCTAGTCCTTCAACTTCGGGAGCTATACCGAAACTAGGAGCAGTACATGCTCCCATTATACCTAACCTTCAGTTTTTTTCTGAAACAGTCCTGGCAGAGGAACCCAAGATCCAACAGACAAGACAGGGAATGAAAAAAGCCGCTATAAGCACTCCTTCCAAAAACTGTTTGGTAGTAAACCTGTCTCGACATATTTTGAATGAAGAACATCTGGCACTTTTAAATAAAGGCCTAAGATTTATTCCCTCACTTTCATCTGATTTAAGTGAAGTTTCAGTCAAAGCCAAATGCTTTGGCAGGAATGTTTCTTTAAAAAACATATTTGGGAATCATGCAATGATGCCTGGGCCATTTCCAAAGAAACCAAGTTCTTTTATACCTGTGAACCCTCCAGTGGTTGAACTTTTTATTAAACTATGTGAAGGGGAAGTTGAGAAATTAAGACAAAATCATTCAGGTTCGTCACGTTTTTATAATATTACTAAATAAGAGAAGGAAGCTCTACTAGACCTCCAGAAAAATCAGGACCTTGTTATAAAACCTTTGGATAAAGGAGGCGCCATTGTGGTATTTGATGCAAGTTGGTATTATGACTCCATGATTAAAATGTTACAAGATAAGAAAACTTACCAGAAAATCAGATAGATGGAAGGTGGCCTAATGGTAAAGGTGTTTGCCTTACAAACACAAGGTGCAGGGTTCGAGTCTCACAAAGGATAATTGGCTAGGCTTAAAATTGCTCGCAAGAGCAGTTAGCTTAGTACTAATCTAGGAACCTTATAAAGGATGAATTATATGACTTGTTAACGTCAGGGAAAATAAATTTATAGAGTTATTTGAATTTTTTGAAACAGCACATTCTATGATACCGTCCATAAGTGGACTCCCAAAAATCCATAAAGATATCTCAAACCACCTTCTACGTCCCATTGTATCAGGACATGGTTGGGTGACTAAAACACTCTCAATGTACGTGAAGAAGCAATTACGGATTCCTTTATTAGCTATATCCACAGTGCTTAAAGACACTAACATGTTACTAGAACAGCTGAGGAGGGTTCATTTGCAAGACTACACTGACATTTTACTAGTAACTTTAGATATTTGTAGCCTCTTTACATCAGTACCGAACAACATTGGGATTGAATCTGTAAGAAACTACATTAGTACGCATGCATGCAATCTTGACGTGGAACTCATATGCACTTTGCTTGAGATGGTACTTGAAAATAACATCTTTTGCTATGGCAAGAACTACTATTGGCAGCATTGGGGAGTAGCAATGGGAACACCATGTGCAAACAGCTATTCAAATTTAGTCCTAGCTGACTGGGAGGAAAAAGAAAGTTCTAGTACATTCAAATCCATGGTTCAAGAACTTAGTGTATTATATGCGTTTTGTGGATGATATTTTACTCATTTGGAATGGGCAGAAAGAACAACTATTGTCATTCATATCATACTTAAATGCAACCACGACTTTTCTGAAATTTACTGCCCAACATTCGGATACCAAAGTGGATTTTTTGGATGTAACTCTTTTTATTAACCACAATAAAGAAATTGGAACTAGGATTAACAGGAAAGACACCTGGAAAAATCACTACTTGCACAAAAGCAGTATGCATCCCAGGCATGTCTCTGGAGATATCGTGAAGAAAGAAGTTATGAGAGTTTCTAGACTCTGTACTGAGGAATCAGACTATCAAGAAGAAGTCAAGTTCTTACAAACAAATCTTAGTAATAGAGGCTATCCTGTTAAAGATACTTCTCTGCAAAAGGATGAATTTACACCCTTAAGGAAGGATGAAGGAGCTCCATTAACACTTAGAGATGACAATGATCCGAGTAAGAGATCAGGTGAAAAAGTTGGCAGGAGTGGTTCAAATTTTAGTTTAACATACACCAATGACTGCCAGGAAGTCTGTGAAATCAATAAGAAGTTCTGGCCCATTTTTACTCAAGATGCAAAAATATGTGAGATTATAGGTGATATGCTCCGATTCACATTCAAAAACAAAAAGAACTTAAAATGCTTGTTATGTTTGAAAGATGGTGTGAAGAATGCCCCTTTAAGACAAAAGAAAGGGACTTTTCGCTGTGGCAAATGTTTAGCTTGCAACAGCATAGATACTAGTAATACCTTTATCCATCCAGTCAGTAAAATAACTCACCACTTCTCATGTCAAGCAGATTGTAACACTCCTCATGTTGTGTATTTAGCCACATGTTCAGAATGTCCTGCATATTATGTGGGCAAAACAGACCAATGCTTTAAGAACAGGGTCCTGAGGCATCTCCATGACATCTGGAATTGTGATCTTAAAAATTGTCTTGCAACTCATATTAAGCAATTTTCAACTCACCGCTTTTACTTTAAAGTTTTGGAATGAGACAAGGTGATGTTGTCAATGCAACTGAAAGGAACGGAATTAAATGGATTATAAACCTGAGAGCAGACAAACCTCCAGGTTTAAATGTGGTGGTTCCATTACATCCTATATTAAAGACTAGGAAACCTACTATTGGTTAAAACAAAAGGTGTATGCACACTTTTGTTTTTTATTGGCTAAATCTTGATTTGATCTGAGAAGAGGGTGCTGGCCCAATGCTATCTTTTGATTGTTCATAAGTTGTTTTATTAAGAGTCTCCCCATCCAATTCACTACGATCTGATGAAGGTTAACTCTGAAAGTGCTTATTGTTCACAAACTACCAGGGGATTTTATTTTATTTCATTTCATTCCATTCGACTGGGTTTTACCCATTTTAAGTGTGCTTTTTTATATTAAAGAAGCGTTGAAGTCCGTGGTGGTGTATTTAGTTGTTTCACAAAGTTTAATTTTCTCTTTGCTCAGCTTCGGCAACTACTAACCAGTTTTATCATTATATTACATAACATGGTCAGTGTCTGGGTTGGAGACCTGTGCCCATGCATGTTCTATTGACTCTGGTAGTCTAGTTGAGGTATCCATAGCACATGGCATGTGGTGCATACAGGGTGGAGTTTCCTAGCTGTGGGATTTATAACACAGCTGGGCAGACATGTCAGTGTGAGTCAAGCATAGACTGCCTGTGAGCAGCCCAGATGGATACCTGACATCAGCATATCTGTACAGAGGACAGACAGAAATCAGCTAGCCAACAGGTTATGCATTAGGATTAATGTTTTGACAGGTATACATCTGACACTGATAGGTATGCCATTACTACATGACAGCAACCCTCAATGGCATGTCCTATGCACATAGTAGTCTACAGTTAATATCCACATATCAGATCAATAACCAGTAGCAAGTACTTAATAACACACCAAGAACATGATAGTCAGTACTCAGAGTCCAGCTTAACATGCAGGGGTGTATGGTTCCAGTACTACAATCTGTAATCTACTCTTACTTGGGAAAGCACTGTTAACAGTAGTAATGTAATGGTACAATACATGCAAGTGTGACTGCATATAACCTGGGAGACTACCCATGTATGAAATACATACAAAAGGAAAAGATTGTTGTACTAGCCATATATACTCAGGTGTCCCAGACAGTATACTCACACCCCTTGCTACTGTAATGACAGCACATAGAAGAATGTTATGTACATGGAATTAAATACACTTATTAAAGATGTCATTACCCTGCTATTTTTTTCAGACTGGAATGCGATCACTGATTACCAAGGCTAAGCTATGCTTAGCAGGTGTAACCATTGCTTAAATGTAAATGCTAAGCTGATTTGCGCACTGGTAAGCAAAGCCTATACAGTGTAAGTGCCTATTTGTTTAACCATACGTTAGCAGTGCTTACCACCAGGCAAACCTGCACAAACACCCTTAAAGCTGCTCAAAAGTGCCTTAACCATTCTGTATCCAACAGCCCTTGTTCTGCCTAGCAACAGAGTAAACAGTCCTTGCAGGACTTGAACCCAGGACCCTGCACACTACAGTCACAGCAGTTAACCACTAAGCCATTATAGCTGTGAAGATGGTTGTTTTATCCAATATATATCTGTCAGTACACATACTGAATAGTATTGAACAACTGCTTTGACTTCTACAATTGTGTAGTACTTGTTAGTGATATTAGTGTTGAATCAAGTATGCTGTTATATCTAAATATACAAATATTAGATAAATATGGTGCGATACATCTGGAAAGGTATATACAGCAGTCATGTGTACACATAAAGATATGGAACTATATATAAACACACACACATATATATATATATATATATATATATATATATATATATATATATACAAACATATGTAAATATATGTATAAATGTACATAAACATATATATTTATATACATGTGTATGTATATATATATATATATATATATATATATATATATATATATGTATATTGATTTATATATATATATATATGTATATTGATTTATATATATATATATATATATGTGTGTGTGTGTGTGTGTGTGTATATATATATATATATATATATATATATATATACATATATTTATATACATATATGTATGTGTGTATATATATATATATATATATATATATATATATATATATATATATATATATGTATATATATATATATATATATATATATTATATATAAAACATATGACCATAACATTGTACTGGAGTCATACCTCAGCATCAATAGACACAACCTCATAGTGCAGGGGATGTCATGTAAGTATTGCAGGTATAAATGTGGAATGTTTCTACAGTAATAGGGGTTGTGTTAACAGACATGTTGTGTGGGAAGTCACTTTTGATACTGACATGTACGCCATCAGTTACTGACAGACATCATACGATCATCATAGTGAAGTACCACACAAATCACAGGAATGATCCTGTGGAATACAACAGAGATATGACCAATAAACATGGACAGTCTGACACAATCTGGTCAGTGCAGATGTATACACATAACTCCTTAGTGCAAGATGTGTGGACCAAGCCTGACAAAGTGGATGTTTACAGCCATGTAAATGGGGATATCACAAAATTACTGGAATAGATAAGCTCACACAGTTGATGCATTCACACACTCCTGTCTGTCCTAACACATCTTAACTGGAGGAGCAGAGGTCCCCAGCCCACATACTTCAGACTACTTAGTGAAATACATCTTTTCACCATCCCACTGCTTTTTCGGACATACACAACAGTTATGGTGGCCAGGCAACAGTTCATCTGACAAATATCTGGACATAACATCACACTAGGTAAATACACTGAGCTGCTAGGCATGTCACAAAGCACTGTGCAAACTACAGGCAGACTGCCACAACACTGACCCAAGTTTCCTATGGGGAAATACACATGTACCTGCAAATATAGCAGGCACTACAAGCATGTAAGAGCATGGAGTAACAGACACCAGTGTGAAAGTGCATACCCACAACCAATCTGAACACAGTCACAGTCACATTATGGTAAGCCTAAGTAATATTACAGTATATGTACTGTGTGAACACCACCACCCTCATATGAGCTACTCACACAGTAACCCTACATATACTGGGCCCATACACAGTGCAGTCTGATGCCTGATTGTGGTATGGGACATGTATCAGTCTGGCCATACAAACATGTACACTGATTGGGTACCATAAACTGGAGCAGCATGCAACATCAGATAGAACAGAACTAAGGACCATGACATCTACCACAGTCTGTACACAGGCCAAGTATTATATTCACAATACACACTCTGTCAACAATCACCATAAGTACACAGACCTCACTACTGTACACACAACAGAATGTCCAGGTTTTGTCCTCAAATATGAGGCCTACTACACATAACATGTCTAGCACTCTGATATCTCACGGGTTTGTTACCAGGTATGATGTCAATAAATAATGACCTGTACATATGCACCTCTTACTGCATGACATATGGACAAAGGGTTACAGACTTGGGGGACAGAGGCACAAACACAGTGCCAATATTGACATATTGGTGCTGTGTTTGGGCCTCTGTCCCCCAAGTCTGTCACAAACACAACACCAGTATTGACATGTTGCTATGATAATCTGAGAAATTTCCTGGTGCAACAGGGTTTGTTGTGACATATCTCTTCTGAGAAATATGAAGTCAGTAACTCTCATGGATGTCACCATGTACTGACAGCAATCATCAGAGTATGCTACTGCATATCTAAAAATAGGAAATGTGTGATTAACACAACACATGTAAGACTCCAAACTCTGAACAGTCTGCAGTTAGCCCTACAGGTGAGAGTTTCCTCAACCACATAACAGTGTCATGCCAGACTTTAAATCATGTAGAACAGCCATATCCACACAAACCCTGTTAAACCAACATTACTTCAAATGTAGAACAGCAATACTTACATTATGTCCCAATGTCTGGAACACCCCCTCCTGTTTGTTGGCCTATCTCCACAGTGTATGTTGTAAGAGGTATTTCCAACTACCCTGTGTGATGCTGTTTGTCAAATACCCACATGAAGTCCTGCTCACAGTGAAGGAAAAGGGCAAACACCCACACGAAGTACTTAGTCATAGGAGTGTGTTTCCATGCAACTGGCTATAGGAATAACACCACAGCTGTTCCACATGCAATTAGCAAGTGGGGGACTGTAATTCGTGCACAGGCCATCAGCTGATCATGAGAATTCCTTGCAAAACATAAGCTGCTCCCTATGCAAAACAAATGTACTTTTCCACATCCACCAGAGAGGGAGAGAGAGAGAGAGAGAGACAAAGTAAGAAAGGAAGAGTGTAAGACAGCAAGAGCCGAGTGTGTTTGTGTATGATACATGGGTGGAGAGTGGTATCTGGGAATTATAACAGTTGCCTATATTGTTTACTACTCCATACTGTCACATAGTAATTGCACATGGCTGTACACATTTATGGCTGAGGAATGTCTACAACAACCTCTACAGTGTTTGAAAACTGCTGGCCTTGTAATGTGGACAATGGGACATATAGGTCCTTAATATAATGATGTAGCAAACCC
This sequence comes from Protopterus annectens, assembly GCF_019279795.1. Lineage (NCBI taxonomy): Eukaryota > Metazoa > Chordata > Ceratodontiformes > Protopteridae > Protopterus > Protopterus annectens. The sequence continues at coordinate 293,172,593 of NC_056735.1, forward strand.
CACACTGCAAAGGATCCGGTCAGTACACTCTCACCCCAACACCCACACAGGATACTGATGACACATGCACAAACACCCACTTACCAATACTGAGTTTCAAACCCCTACCTGACTATGTTTTGCTATTACTGTGTTATGGAGTTACTGCATGCATCACGCAGTTTACATGTAGGAGAGTTGTCCAAAGGTATCTTTGAAGGTGAGTGACATCAGCAACAGTGCTAAAGAAGGGGTAAGGGAAGTATAGTACATGTGAATGTCCACAAAAGCAGGTGTTAATGGAGACACACACACACACACGCATACACATCATCACAGTTGGCAGGATCAAAATTAGAACCCCTGCCTAACTAGTTTGCTACACTATAGTATTATGCAGTTATCCCAAGCACCTCAGAGCTTACATGGCTGACACACGGCCAAAAGTTTATGTCAAGGTGAATGACATCAGCAGGCATGCTAAAGTAGGCCAATGGGAGGTGTAGTGATTGTGAATGACTTCAAAATCATTAATCACCACACACACACACACACACACACACACACACACACACACACACACACACACACACACACACACACGCGCGCACATTTGCCAGTACTGAGATGCATAGGTTCATTGCTTTGCAGGTGTGTAGAAGATGGATGAGCCTGACAGTTGTACAAGGCTAGGCAAAGGGAATACCTTGGCATCAGGCCACATGGCAATGGTCTCCAGTGTGGCTTAGGGATGTAGTCCCTGTAGTGGTCCCCACAGGTGGGTATTGTATTCACCATCCACTCATCTGGGTTACTATTGTGGGTGGCCAGTGATGTGCGCTGCTTCCCATGTATGTGAGCCATATTTCATAACATGGACAGTGTCTGGGTTGTGCACATGTTCCACACGCATGTTCTTTGACATGTGGATGTGTACTTGAGGTCTCTGAGGTATGTTGTGTGTACAGATTGTTATCTTCTGATGTAGCATTCCTGACCTCATTTGGGGAGACTTGGCTATGGTACTCTGGTCGTGCTTGCAACTACATTGACAGCATGATACAGGTATTCTGTGGAGTTAGCGGCATCTGTTCATACAGGGCATGTGTATAAGGCATGGTATTCCATTTGTGGGTTACATTTTCAGACTCTACATTTGTTGCAGATGTCCAGTGGAGAACATAGCAAAATGACCACTGCAAGCATTTATTTGCCTATTGTAGGGATGGAACAGGGTGCCATGTCCTTTTACTTGCTGTATAGCACACACTCAGGAGATGTTACACATCACAGTACTTTCTGATGTCAGTGGCAGTGTTGTAGTCAACAGACATGTAGTCCACTGCAATCACACTGTGGTTACTACCTGTGGGCAATATGCAAGGAACTACCAATATAGTGGTTGTTGCCTAGCCAAGTGTGTTTGTGCATGAGACATGGGCAGAGAGAGTTCTCTGAGTAATACAAGGGTTGCCTATATTGTTCACCGATCCATTATGTCACATATAGGGCTATGGATTGTCTACACCAGCCTCTCTGCTGTTTGACATCTATTGTCCTTGTAAGGTGGACATTGTGACATATAGTAGGTCCTCAATATAATAATTTAGCAAAACCTGCCCCACAATACATCCTGTCATTACACAATCACAGCAACTTCCACACAGGATACTGATGACAAACACACTTACCAGTACTGACATTCAAACCACTACCTAGCTTTGTATTGCTACTGCAATACACCGCATTTATCACGTGTGCCACTGAGATTATTGGATGGATGTTGTCCCAAGTAGGATTACCACCTGTCCCTCTTTATGAGGGACAGTCCCACTTTGGGCATTTGTGTCCTGTAAAAAAAAAATAAAAAAATGGCAAATGACCTGAGATTTTAAGGCAAAATATATTTCTTAATTTTTTTTAACAGTTGCATAAAACAGTTATTTTGTATCTGAAATATATAAATATTATATGGAATAGTATAAGCAGCTCAAATGCTACAAACATAAGCTTTTACTTTAGAAAGAAATTATAGTTCCATCCTATGCACTGGTCATGGGTATATTTTGTCCTGCAAAAACTCACATTTCTGCAACAAATGTCCCACTTTGGGCATTTAAAAAGGTGGTAACCCTAGCCCCAAGGTACTTCTAAGGTGAGGAACATCACCAGCTCTTGTAAATACTGGTATTGGGTGATGTAGTGGGTGAGAGATCCCAAAAATAATTTTACCCTAATCACAAATTTACATTTGCCAGGGGTGAGGTTAAAACCTCTATCTAACAATCTTTACGGACCATTATGTTACGCATTTACCATATGCACCACTGACCTGACATGGTTTAGACTTGGCAACAGGTACTTGTAAGGTGGATGATATCTGCACGACTGCTAAAGTTAGGCACTGAGATGTGTACTGGCTGTAAATGGGGCCAACATCTTTGAGGTACATGCACAAACACTTGCCACAGATGAGATTCAAGCCCATAGCTGTGTAGTTACTGCTATTACATTGTTCTGCATTTATGGCATGCACCATGGAGCTTATAGGGCTAACCTTTCTCCAAAGAGGTATTTCAAGGTGACTGACATCAGCAGGCTTGCTAAAGTAGGGCAATGGGAAGTGTAGGGACTGTGAATGGCCTCAAAATCATTAATCTCTACACACACAGTTGCCATGTCTGGGATTAGAACTCCTGCCTGACTAGCATGTTACACTATAGCATTACACAGTTATCACATGCACCACATAGCTTACAGAGGTAGCTCTTCCCCAAAGGTGTATTTCAAGGTGAATGCCATAAGCAGGCTTGCTAAAGTAGGGCAATGGGAGGTGTAGTGACTGTAAATGGTCTCAAAATCATTAATCGCCACACAGACACACACACACACACACACACACACACACACACACACACACACACACACACACACACACACACACACACACACACAGTTTCACAGTCTGGGATTAGAACTTCAATCTATTATGTTATACTATAGTATTACACAGTTATCACACACACCATGGAGCTTATAGGACTAGCCCTTCTCCAAAGGCATATTTCAAGGTGAATGACATAAGCAGGCTTGCTAAAGTAAATCAATGGGAGGTGTAGTGACAGTGAATGGCCTCAAAATCATTAACCTCTACACACATACCACAGAGTTTTACAGTTGCCATGTCTGGGATTAGAACTCCTAACTAGTATGTTACATTATAGCATTACACAGTTATTGCACATACCACAGAGATTATGGGGCTAATAATTGGCCAGAGGGTTATTTCAAGGTAACTGACATCAGCATGAGTGCTTACATGGGCTATGGGAAGTGCAGTGTGTGTGAATGGGACATAAACCATTCCTCTGGGAAGACACACACAACACTCAGTCACACACAACTTTACATTTAACAGGACTGGGTATACAAATGCTACATGAATACTGATTTGGAATATCATGTTACACAGTTATTACAAGCAACAAGGGCTGATGGCTACTAAAAGCAAATATGTACAGTGATTGACATCGGCACATCATGTGATATTGGACAATTGGATGTGTGATGGGTGGGACAGATCTCATGATGGCAATCTCTTTGTCACTGTCTGCCTCTCTCTTCCGCACATTTCTGTGTGTGTATGGTTAACCTATTATAGTGTGTTGGCCTTGGATATGTATGAGTATTCCTATCCAATGTGTGTGCAAAGCATGAATGGTATGCACTGTGGAGTGTGTGCACAGACATCTGCGACTGACAGATATGTATAGTCCACTGTTGTTGTCAGACATGGGCTTCATTTCTCTAAGTGTAGGAGCATGCCCAGTATATCCTTCTGTATTGAGTGTGTGAATCTTCCAGTGCAGGATTTTGTGTTCTACACTTACAGCTAGGAACCTGTTTCTGCAGGATATCTGTAGATAGGTTGACAATATGGAGTCACAATGGGCAGCAGATAGTGGGATACTGTAACTATTGCTGTCTGTGCTGCTTGTGTTACATGGTTGATGTTAGCAGAGATATTCAGACATGTACTCTTTTACACTGTGATGTATTATGTCATCAACTACCAACAGATATGCTTATTTGCTCACAGTTATTTCCAGGGAAATACAAGATGTATGAAGCTGTATCCAGTATTGTGGTCTGCAGCCTACATATTCTTGCACACTCATGCTGTTCTGGAGGGGTAGCTGCAGACACTTGCTGATGGATCTGTGTAAATGGTCCAGCACCTTGGTACTGTGGTGGCTGAGGATCCCGTGCTTGCACATCTATTGACATAACAGAATGGCCATATCCTGCTGTAGCCATACCTCTCAGCTGTACAGATTCACCCAGGTTACCCAGAGGCAGGGCTCATATATCTGGTCAGTTCCCCTTCACATTGTGGTTTATGAGTGGGTTTATAGCCACCTATTACTGGGTTTTGCAGGCAGGGGTAGTATGGGCACACATCAGAGTTTCAGACTTCACACACTCCATGGAGTCCATGCTCACCCCCCCCCCTCTGTTATTCTATCCTCTTCCTAACATTATGCAAGTCATATCCGGGAAGTATCCCTATAGTTGTCCCTCATCCCAGTTTTATTTAGGGGTTGGTTTACAGTTCAAGCAGTAGGACATAGTGGGCATGATATTGGGATTTGTTGACATGGCCTTGCATTTGTGTTCTGTGGACTGTGTTATGTTGTTATCTGGGACCCCGTGAGATAACATAGATTGGCAGTATGGGTGAGGCACAGGCCTTTGACAGAGGACTGTAAGGCATTTGGTAGTGATGCAGGCCATCTGTAGCAGGCCAGTGCATTCTGTCACTCCTACAGTCCCAGGCTGTGAGCCAGTGGATTCCCCTGGGACAATAGGGTAAGTGTGTGAGGTGTTAATGGCAATAGTTCCTGTCCATAGTAATCCATTGGTCTGGATTCTGGCAGTGTGCTGCTTACAGCTAGGGACACACCTGCATAGGACACCTCTTCAGCATGCTGCATTCTGTGTGTATTCCCATACAGAAGCGGGGGTCATGGTGTACTCATTTTCAACAGCAGGGATATGATCTGTGATAAACCTGTGGATGATGGTGGGGTGAGCTGAGTTCATGTGTGATATGGAGGCTTCTTGCAGCTGATTCACAGATATACCTGGGATATTCCCCTTATGCTGCCTTGTGCGGGGGACATAGGCAGTCTCTCATTACTTCATAACTGTGCCTTTTGTGGTCTGCCAGTGATTGGCCAGACTACATCAGTATTTCATACTGCATAGACAACTAATGTGCTGCTAACCTGTATGTACAATTCCAAAGGTGTGTGGAGTTGACAGTTACATTTTATGTACTCTGTCTAGGGTACTTCCACCTGTGTACTGTGTGTATGCTTGGGCCCGCATTCATGGCATGTCCATCTTTCAGATGGTGACAGATATTGACATCTGAACAATGAGTATGGATGACTGCTGAATTGGGTCTTACTGGAATGCATTGCAGTTGGCACTGCAGTTGTCAGAACATGGCCCTGTCATCAACAGTAGTGGCCATAGGCCACTGGGACACAACCCTACATGCCTACATGCTGACCACTTCCACACAATGTACAACACACAACAACTTAACACACAGAGCCTTGCATAATGTACACATGCAATAAAATCTATCCTGTAAATTGGGCCAGCTGAGGTAATCTGTGCTCCACTGTTATTATCCCGACTCGTACATGTACTGCATTTCTACATAGCATTGGGGGGCACACCTGACAACTGTAAACATTTCCTATGACTGTACTGGTATTTCAGGTACTCTGTTGGCTTCCATTTCGTTTTGTATTCTGACCTATCATTCAGACTAGAGGAATATCAATAGAGTACAGATCTTAGGTTTTATTGACCTACACTTCAGTTTCAGACTTCATACCCTGCAGAACTAACATGCCTGACATGTTGTAGTCTGTCTGTGTAGATCTGGAGGGGGGCTGTTATCCATTGCTATTAATTGGAGGCCTTAGCACAGCCTTTCTTTATGGTCATCTACACCTGTCCTGCTGGCTGAGACTGTTGTCAGGTATGTGAACCTCACTGACATGTGTGTGTGTGTCGTATGGACATACATTTGGGCCACCACATGTACTGCAGTGGGATTTGTCACCTTGTCTAGTACTGCCTACTTTGTTGACACCAGTATTTGTTATGGATTCCATGCTGCCTATATAGGTGTCCACTATCCGCTGCCATCCCTTTCAGCCACCCAATTCCCTTGCATGCTCACACCCATACCATAGCTATGATTAGCAGAACATACTACTCCATTCAGCAATGTTTGGCATCCCTTTTGCTGTATGTCGGAGTCAGAGAGAGGTGTCATTTCCTGGGTTTTTACCGTGTCAGTGTATGTGCTATGTTTTGCCTCTTTGTCAAAGCCTGGGCATACTAGGCACACCTCTTTCTGCCTACATGGGCAGGCTAAGGTTGCTCCTCCTCTGAGTCACTCTGTGCCTGTGCTGGCCTTGGCAATGGTGAGGGGCTGTGTGGCTCTGGCCCGTGCTGTTCCTGCTCCAGCTGTTTCCACAGGATCATATTGTGTAGCATGGCACATACAATGAAAATATGGGTACATGTAGCTGGAGAGTACTGCAAGGCTCCACCGGATATGTCCAGGCACCGGAACCATGACTTGAGCATCCGAAACATACACTGTATTATGATTCTCATTTATGCATGTGCCTTATTATGGAGTTCTTCAGGTGTGTGTGCATTTCTGATGGGTGTCATCAGCCATGGCTCCATTGCGTAATCGGCATCCCCCACTAGGTGGCCATATGGGATGTCCCCATTGGCAAATCTCTGGCAGCTGTGTCATATGCCAGATGTGGGAGTCGTGATAGCTTTCAGGGCTGCCAGCACACACATTCATTACAATGTCCTGGGCATCGCACACGACCTGGTAGTTGATGGAGGGGAATCCCTTGGGGTTTATGTAGATCCTACCCCACACACCAGGTGGTACTTTGATGTGTATGGGCATGCAGTCTATAGCACCCACTATCTCAGGGTAGTCTGCTATTTGGGGGAAGAGAAGCATATTACTGGTCAACACCTCACGGGTGTTGAGGAAATATATGTGCTCACTGGCATGTGCTGACATGCCATCCACGAACTGGTGGAGTACCCTGGATGCTGATGCCTGTGAGATCCCCTTTTGGCCTTTGGAACATACCTGTGGCCAGTATTCTTAATCCTACACATACCTTGGTATCCACTGGGATGGGTTCCCCTCTGTTGGTTCTGTCTGTGAGGCATGGCCAGCACAGCTCAACAATTTGCTGTAGGATGTCCCTGTCCATCCTATAGCAGTCCACTATCTCCAGCTCATGTAGCCCCTGGTAGGTTACCCTAGGTCTGTACACTCTTCTCCTTCTCTTCACTGTGGGTTGGTCATCAGTATTCTCATCCTCATCACCCTCAGCCTGTTCCACATACTGATGAATGAGAGCGACAGCAGCCCTTATCATTTTGTTAGCTTTGTCTAGTAAAATGTCCCCGTCTGTGTACACTAGTGATGTAGAGTTTGTGGGAAAAAGCCAGAGTGAAAGGCATTTACATAGTTTATAGTAGTGTGCTGGGCTGCACTGTTCCATGTGTAATTGGCTAATTCTGATACATTTCACCTGACAGCTATGCTAGTTCTCCTTGATTGCCTTCTTACTGCTGTTTTCCCTTCCCATTTAAGCCCTGAGGTGTGCTGTGCATACCCAGTGTTCAGATGTGAACATAGCTGCTATTTCCTGTTTTTTTTGTTTGAAACCCAGTGTGTGGCGTGCACACCCAAACCCAGTGTGCAGCATGCACACCCGTTTAGGCAATGCAAGTACTGCTAGGCAGCCTCAGACACACACCATTTCTTAGCTGTGCTTAGCTAAGAGCAAACACAGGCCGCAGAGCTCCAATAAGCTTACAGCTTGCATGACACACCCCCTTATGATGGCAGCTACCTCTTGGGCTTGCACCATGGTGTTACTGCACTTACACAGCTGGGTGCTAGCTAACACTGAGAGGAACTCTGTGATTTAGTATCAATCCCCACAGTTGCATAAAACTGACTGCTAATGCATGGTTATAAGACTGACACTCAGCCTTCTCCCTTAGCAACCACTATTCAATGGCATTGTTGTCTTCTGCATGCCATTGACTATTATGGCAGAATTCTGATTTTGGTTTAAAAGCTGATTTTCATCTTTTTTTTAATTTATGGGCCAATCCCATTTGCGCACCACTGCCCTACATTTAAACAGCTGAAATGGGCCAAAAAAAAGTTATTTTTTATAATTTTGCAACTATTTACCATGCCAATAAAAGTTATTTTTTATAATTTTGCAACTATTTACCATGCCAATGGCCATATATTTGGCCACTGGCATGCCTACTATATAGAATACATTGCTTTCCTTGGAGCTGTCATGCCTCCATTTTGTAATTTGCAGAAATTTATACGGTTAGTAACCGAATACATTTCTGCAGGTTACACTATTACTGCACAGATGCTGCATGCATCCTGGATCACTAATTCACCTCATTTGCATGGTTTTCACCTGCAAATGGGGTAATTGGCATACAGGAGCTGTGTCCATGCAGGAATAGTGTTGGAGTGCTCATGCACATCCTGGAAGCTCATTCCTGGATGGCTCCATGGCCATATTGCATGGAGTAGCTCTTGTACTATTCCTGCACACCGTGCAGAGCTTGCTGAATCCTGAGGTGGGTCTTTCCGCATTTCAGCCGGTGCCACAATATGGCAGTCTTCCCTCTCCTTGCAAACACAGCAGGTGCATACACAAATGAATGTTCTCTTTCAATGGTCTCTGAACCAGCTAAATTAAGCAGAATAAATGTTTTTGCATATGTGTCTTGGTCAGAAAATGCAGCCTGTATGAAAATATTGTACTTTTGCTCAAACACTCACCAATTTTAAGCAATATTGTTATCAAACACAGGTGGTGTGGTTCTGTGAAATTCTTCTGCCATGCCCACTGAATCTAATACAACACAATGCAGTCTTGGCCCTTGTAATTATGTACAAACATTCACACTCACCAAGTACTTGTAATTATATTCAAATGGACAATAAATTCTTCGAAAGACTGTACTCTGCGAAATATGCTTTGAAATAACTGTACTTTGCAAAATATTCTTTGAAATAACAGTACTCCCTGAAATAACTGCAGTGTAATACTGCACACACTTGCAAACACTTTGCACACTTTGGATATTTCAAATAGCTTTAGTTAATGTGACAAAGTAGTACATAGCAAAGAATACAATAGTTTTCACTTTTTTATACATTTTATGCGATTCAGAAATTATTTCAAGCAGTTTTGTAAGCATTTCAAGTATTTTTATCAATATACCATAATTTCAAACATTTATTTAATTGGAAAGTCATTTCGAACAATTTAATGCTTCATTTTATATTTGTTGAGTAAAAAATAATTTAAGTAAGTTTTAGTATCTGGATTTGTCTTTCTGACCTGTTTGCGAGTCATTTGAGCAGGGATGATCCACTCCTGTATATTCCTTCAATATTATATATTTTCTGAAAGATATGAAGTTGGAAATGCAAATGTCTGTCATTATTGAGTATTATTTAATTACTTCAATACTTCAATATTTACAGAAAAACAAATTTTATGAGGGACAGACCAAAAATAAGAGGCAAAAATCTGGACATTCTAAGAAAATCTGGACAGTTGAGAGGTATGAACTGATTCCTTATTGTCTCCTCAGTTTCATTTCCCCTGCCTCATGGTTTTGAAGAAGAAATTTTACTCTGGATCCCATTCTGTCACCATGTCACTCATCTTATGTGTATTAAGAAGACAATGAGGCTTGGGTGTTCATTTAAGTAATTTATTGTTTACAAACAGATCAGGAGGCTGGCAGGAACATTGAACTTCAACTATCTAAGTAACTGACTGACTACATACATGCATGCTCTCACTCTGGCTGCTCACTCAAAATGGCAGTCTTGCTTGCACATGCTCAGCATTTATACACATGTGCTAGCTCACTGGAAAGCTTCTTAAAGGTACATACACACTCTGATCTACAACAGATTTTAAACATTGCTCCTATAAACTTAGAAAGTTGCTAGAATGACAGATTTCCATTATTATATATTTTCTGAAAGATATGAAGTCTGAAATGCAAATGTCTGTCATTATTGAGTATTATTTAATGACTTCAATACTCCAATATTTGCCAGAAAAACTAATTTTATGAGGGACAGACCAAAAATAAGAGGCAGAAATCTGGACATTCTAAGAAAATCTGGACAGTTGAGAAGTTGGAACTGATTGCTTATTGTCTCCTCAGTTTCATTTCCCCAATCTTACCTTTTCATGAATATCATGCTCATTGTTTGAATGGTAGTGATATTGCTAACAATGTAGCAGCTGCTTTGCCTTTTCCTTAGTGTTACTCTTGTTCTCGTGTTTGTGCAGTCATTACGTTAGCATATGCAAATAAGAAGATGTAATGGGCTTTGACACAAACATTTGCTATCTGCTAAGCAGATGTTGTTTTGGTAGGAGTGCGTGTGTGTGTGTGTGTGTGTGTGTGTGTGTGTGTGTGTGTGTGTGTGTGTGTGTTCGATTAGTTATTATTGTAGTTGGGACTCAATGTTCCATAAGGGAGTAACATCTGACTCTTTTCCTTCAGGAATGTTTGCATAAACATTTCTTCTCATTTTTTACAAGTCTGTCACCTTACTGTTTTCTGATGTGTAGAACCTTCTATCTGTGGTCAAGTTGCCTAAAGTTTTGGAGGTACAGTTTGATACCAACATGGCACACACTTAAATGTCTGTGCTCAAGGGAGCAATTACTTCCTTAAAACGAAGTAAAGCTCTTGTGATAGATGGCTTTCCTCCAAGCTTTTCATAAACTTTATTCTAATATACTGAGCAAGAAAAATAGAAAAGATATGTTGATTAGAAAGGTGAAATCTGGAATAAAGAAAAGAGTTAAGGGTGGAAGGACAATAGCTGTAATATAAATAGATATACTACATAAGTCCATAGGTTCATAGAAGGCTACTAGGCTAACGGCTCTAGAGCCCTTACAAACCTAGCCATATTTCTCCTGAGTTGCCACAGTAGTCTTTAGTTAGGTGAGTGAAGTTTACATAGGAAAGGGACTATAGTAGTTAATACCAACTTCCTCTGTCTAGGAGGGACACTGGTGCCACCCAGGAGTGAATTTGCAGTCACCCATCCATTGATCTAGGTGCATTTGAAGAGGGTCGGGGAAGGGCTCTGTTTCACATGAATTGCAAGCTTGTTCCAGAAAAGTGGCAGTCTCTGGGAGATGTATCTATTTCTCCAGCATGACCTGTTCATGTCAGAGGCTAGATTAAAATCTCTGGAGTGAGTCACCTTCTTGCAGTTTGATTTATGAATGCGTAGCATTTCCATCCGGCCTGGTCAGAGACTGCCCTGTACACCAGGCACAGGTCACCCCCTAGCAAACTGTAGAAGACAGAATAAAATGAAAGGGCTTTCAGTCTTTCTGCATAAGACATGTTTTGTGTACCCTGTCATTTTTGGTGAGAATCCTCTGTGGTGTCTCCATTTGTTGCAGATGTCTGGTGAGGTACATGTAAAAGGAAGCATTATACTCAATTATTGGTCTGATGAGGGCTGAGTATAATGGAATTATAACATACTTCAATCTAGATGCAATGCCTTTACTTATAAGATGTGCCACATAGAAGGATTTCCTTATTAGTGTGGATAGTGGTCAAAGTTCATATTGTTATCAACCTGAGTACCCAGATCACGTGCTACTGGGTCTACACTTAGGAGGGGTGCTGTCTATAATGTAATTAGCAGGGATGTCAGTTTTCCCAAAGGGAATAATAATGCATTTTTTTCCATTTAACTTTAAATCATTCACTCCAATTGCGCTCAGGAAGTTTGCACTGTAACTAAGCCTTTTTACAGAATCAAATTATGACCTCACATTTCAAACAAATGTTCATATCTCTGGAACCATAGGGATTATGAAAGAAGTATAAACTGCAAACTCTGCAGCACAAACTATTTTTATAGTAGTAGTATTCTTTAGGTTCTAGGTTTTAAACCAAATTTTATAAGTCACAATAAATAAAGTAACTATTACATTTGTAATAATTTGTAAACAACTTACAATATCTCAGTAAACACTCAAATTACACACATACTTTCAGCAACATTTTATTCATCTAGCTGACAGCTTTCATATGAGGCTAAGGAGTTCTGTCAGCATTACTTGGTTGTTTAGATATTTAGAAAAAGTGAAAATTATATCTATGTAAATTAATATAATAAAACAGTTAATATATATTTACCTGCACCAGACAGAGGTCAAATATTAATACAACTGAGTTTGTCATTGTGTAAGTTTTAAGATTACAATTTTTTAAAATCTTGTACATAGCATGGTTTTAAAAATATTGATGCATATAAGAACAAGAAATATTTGATGCCTAGAGACATCAGTAGGAGTTAACTGCAGATGGACCTGGAGGCATCACTCAGATGTAATGAGTTAATCCATGGCTTTGGCACCAATCATTTGTCTGTGTTAACCCTGTCTGCAGTACAGTAACATTGTTGTGGGACTCAGTGAGTGCTCCCAATTTGCAATCATCAGTGAACTTGGTCAGCCACAGGCCGTCCAGGTTTGCCTGGACTTCTGAGAAATAAATTCCGAACAGTAAGGGGCCCAGCACAGAACCTGTCATATGCCAATGGTGACTGGTCTTTTGTTAGATGTGATATCACCCACTTTGACAGTATATGTCCTGTCAGTGAGTCAACTGGCTACCCATATGGTAATATAGGGGTTAATTACCAATTGGGAAATATTCTCTATAATACCTGAGTGGGGGTTGTGTCAAATGCCTTGGCTAGGTCAAGATAGCCGGTATGCATTGTCTTTCCCTTGTCCAGGGCCTTGGTGACTTTCTCAACCATGTTTAACAGGCATGCTCTACCTTTAATGAATCCGAACTGGGTTGGGTCCAGAGTTTGGAGACTACCTCTGTCCGTGCTGTTAAGGTCCTTAATGATTCTTTCCATGGCCTTGCAGGTGAGGCTAGTCAAGCTTATTGGCCTATAATTGCCAGGGTTGGTTGATGGTCCCCCTTTGTGCAGAGGAATTACTGTTGCTGTCTGCCATTCTGCCAGAACATAGACAATTCTTGGGCTGTGATTAAACATGGTCCAAGTGGGTCTGCTAGGTCATGTTTTAAGTTGTTTAAAAGGCAACCTGGGATGTTGTCTCATCCCACTGATGCTGTGTTTTTGGCCTTGGAGAGTGCCAAGATGACCTGCTGTCTTGAGACAATATACTAAAGAATGGTGGCAGGTATACTTTGGGAATGACTGGAGAAGGCAGGGGGGGTGAAGTTTGCTCCAAATCTGTCAGCTAGCAGGTTGGCTATTACCTCTGGTTGAGTATGGGTGGTGCCATCCACAACCTGTTCAGTGCATAGCTTGGTTTCCCCTTTTAGATTTCAGATGCAGTTAAAAAATGCCTTGTGATAATCCTGTTTTTGCTTCATAATTAGCTTTGGAGGACTTGACAAGATCTCTAATTTGTTTGTTTAAGCTAGAGAGTGACTTATTTCTCTTCTGAGCCAGTTCCCCGCTTGTTCTTGGCCATCAGTTTCTTTCTCTTGGTGTATGGCCTGTTTACACTAGGGGTCCACTGGGGTGGCTTGTATTTTGGCAAGACCTGATTTTAATCTGGTCAGATACAGGCGATTCTATACAACTGCTTAAGTGGTTATAGAGGACATTGGTGTACACCTCTGCATAGGAGTCCATGTTATCTGTGTTCAATGGGGCTGTGAAACATCTTATACCATCATAGAGTAGGAGGCAATTTGACTTTGAAAAATTCTTAAGCATTTTTGAGCTTGATGGGGTACCTGGTCTTATAATTACATCAAACGAGACTGGTTTATGGACCAATCTTTCCAGGGAGGACATCACATGGAGGGGTTGCAATGCTCTCCCATGTTAGTGAGTACTATGTCCAGGACATTTGAGCCTTTTGTGGGTGTGCTGACTGGCTGTTCCAGAGCATTTGCATTGAAAAAGTCCAAGAACCTCTGGGCCAGCATGTTTGTGGTTCTGTATGTTTTCCATTCGATGGTAGGATAATTAAAATCACCCATGAGTAAGGTGTTGGGCTGTATGGCAAGTGGGTCCAGTAAGTCCAGGTATGCAGTTTGCTTTTCCTGTTTCATTGTGGGGGACCTATCACTACCTATGGTGTAGTAGGGGATTTGCCAGTAGTTAACTGGACATGGAGTAGCTTAAGAAAGTCATACTATCTGACCAGTCTTGAGGTGTACTTATCCTTAATGAAGATGGATTCATCTCCTCCTTTGATTCTTTCATGTTCAGTTTGTGGTCTGAACATATGGAAGGTAGTGTAGCCCTGCACAGCTGGGGTGCTTTCCATGCTTATAAACCATGTCTTGGTGACTGCAAATATGTCAGCATCTTAAAAAGTGAGGAGTGCTTCTTGTTTAGACTCTTAATATTAAGCAGCAGTACCTTGAGTTTATCTAGAGAGAATTTTGTTATGTTGGGAGGTTGGCTATTTTAACGCTGCCAAAAAAGCACAATAGGGGTGGCTAATGCCTTTGTCAGTATCCAAAAGCCTAGATTTGACAGGTGCTGACCATCTCTGTCAAAGCAGGCTGCCCTGTCAACCACGTCTTTCCAGGCTGACAGATATTGAATCCCCTTGGACTGACACCAGAAGCTAAGTCATTTGTTAAAGTCAATCATTTTTTATTTATGTCATGGCATCATCCTTGGAGAAGGTAGAATGCTACTTAAGGCTAGGCTTATACCTAGCTGTGATACATAATCTTAGAGCTCAGTCATGTCTCTCTTCATATAGTCCAGTGAGAGATGTCTCAAGTCATTCATCCCCACATGGACTATGATAGAGTCTCGGTACTTGTGGCTGAGTGACTTGAGTGCATGAGTGACCTGATGGATTCTGGCACCTGACAGGCATCTAACTGTAACCCGTTCCTTATCCAGCCTGGAATCACCTATGACCAAATACATTAGGGTATTGTGGTATTTTGCCTTATGGATTTATTTGTTGAGTCACTGGTGTGCTTGTGTTATTATGTGTTGTGATTGTTTTTTGCATTGTTATGTGTGTAAGTGGTTTTTGTTTGGGAGGCCTATGATCTTTTGGTATGCTACTAATGTATACCTCCACATATGTGGGTTTATGTGACGTGCCCTTATTTAGTATGGGAAGTTTGTGTGCTGTTAACCTGTCATTTCATTTGTCCCCATGTGAGAGTCTTGCCTCCAATTTCATGTTGTATCTACATCTCTCACCTAAAATATTTGTTTCAGGAGTAAGTGGTTGTCAGTATATGTGAGACAATTGCTAGATTGCCTCAAGTGCCTGTATCTATCAGGCTGGCCAGAGAGATGATGGGAAACTGCCTGGCCATGATAACAGCTCTTACTGTATGTTTTATTATGGAAAGGCATGGGTTAATTTGACAGGACTGTGCTGGCAATGCCTAAACTACAAGATGGATCTACACTTAATGTAGGCTAAGATTTATCAATAAGGCAGTGCTGCTCAGTGTGCAGTTGAGTTGCTCCTAGAGCAGGACAAAAGCTTGGAAAGGTTTCACTGACAGATGTTTAGGGATAAACTGAGCTTCTAGGCTTTTGTGTCTACACATGGCTCCTAACTGCCACTGCAAGAAGAACTGCACTGAGCAAATGTGGGGCTTAAATATGAGCAAAGAAAAACTAGTTTTAAGCTAACTACCAATCTGAAAAACACACAATAAGCTTTCCACTAGCAATCTCCAACTCAGACAGGTTAGATCAGCACACTTATATCACAAGGGGTGCAGAAAAACACCTTCTTAATGTAGAATAGGTGGTTTGAGCCCAAGTGTAACAAGACCACACAAACTACCTATAACAGCCCTACAGCTAACAGATACAATGTGATGATATGCAATTAAACTACTTAAAGCAGCAGCAGACAGTACATTTTTTGAAACTGCCAAAGTACAGTCAGTATATAAGAGAAATGCAAAAAATACCCTTTTGTGTGCTTCTCAGCTCAGATAGACCAAGTAAACACCTATATTAAACAGGTTATAAAAGTGTGATTATTCAACAAAAGTACTTTGCTTTGTATAAATGAGCAAACAGCCACTGAATTGTAAAGAATTTATAAAAGCACTAAAAACAAGATAAGCTGATTAATAAGCCCACCAGCCAATAAAAACTACATGCAGAAATCTCAAGTGTTTCCCCAACCTAAACAGACCAGGCTACCTTCCAGTGCACTAGATGGCTAATCCACTGACCTTTTGATGTGAAAACAAGCACTTTCTAGAGTGTAAAATACAGTGCTTTATCTAACAGCTAGCTATATAATGAATTCAGAGCAAGCAAATCAGTAGAACAGACAATGAGAGGCAAAATGGACTTTTTCAGTATAAGCACAAGGAAAGGCAAATGAATGAACATATTTATCAAGAAAGATGCTACAAAGTGTGCCAGGTTACAGACATGAAGTCCTGACTATACTCCAGATGCCAGTGCATCACAAACAGTGGTTCATATCATCTAGAGGAACTACTTGGGGTGGGGGGATGGGCATGATGCAGCCCATGCCTGCTTACCCATCTTGGAGAGTTGGAGATAGTGTAGTCTGCCAGTGTACACTAAGGAACCCCACCCATCAGAGGTGGGGTGGTCTTGTGTAAGGGTCAGGCATGAATTCAATGCCAAGCAGTATGTAGTCTATCTAGAACTGTCATGCATCAAAAGACCAGCACTGCAACATATGCATTTGACACATCTAACACAGTGAGAACCAAGGGTAGGGCAGAACTTTGGTGGCTGCTTGATTGATGGTTCTTCATGACAGGCTATCACTCTGGGAAATGGATGGACCAGTCAAGTCATGGGAGACATGGTGACTGATAAGCAGCAGGGAAAACAAAAATAAAGAAGATTCTTATATAGGTTCTGTAAAGGAGCCATAAATAAAGTGATTAAAATGAACTCACTGTTCCTATTAGGACAGGGCAGAGTTATAAGTGTGCTAAAGAATAATTAAAGATCTTTGCAATATATTCTCCAATACATACTCCAAATGGTTCAATAAGATTAATATTTAAAGGGATATAATTGACCATAGTCTAGCATTTGTAATTATTTGTTCCTCAACAGTCCTGATAGGTAATTCCAGAAATATTTTAACCTGCCCAGGCTCTGTTGGATCTAACAGTTTACACCCTTTATTTATATATATTTCTTTTCCAGTATATATAACCCCTCTAGCAATTTGACTTACACCAAAGTGTCAATGTCAAGAACTGGTGTCTGTCCCTAGTAATATAATATGCAACTTAATATCATGTCTGAGCCCTCATGTCAACTTACAGGTTCTTTCAATTTCATAACAGAGATGTGATAACTTTGGGAATCTACACAAATGTTGCCAAGAGCCTGCAATAGACTTTAAGGACCCCTGACAGCTATTAGGGGACTATGAAAAAATATGCTGAAGTTGCTTGGGCATGAAAAAGAAGTGCAGGTAGTACCATGTGATATTTTTGCTATAACTAAATGAAACAGATATAGCTGGAGAATGTAACAAGAGTGTTTGCCTGAGTCAGACAGGTGACATAACCAACTGCTTCAACTGAGTCCAAAATAATTGTAGGAGTGCAAATTGCTGATCTGTAAGCATCTTTTAACAAATGGAGATTTGGATGGATTGAAAATGATATTGAAACACTTTTTAGCCTATTTTTAATAATGAAAGTGGGATATACCTTTGTAGTGGTATCTGAGGGCTACCGTAAGGGAATTCTGGAAAGGAGGCAATGGTGATCTGTATTGTACAGTGGTTCATCTAGCAAATAAGTGGAAAGTTAGACATTAACATCTCGAAAGATAGCAACCCTGTCCCTTTCAAAGCTTGCCCCAACATATAACTAAGAAGAGGCTCAACCCTGAAATGTTCCATCAAGCTATGACGCTTTAAAGCCTTAAACCCCTTTAGTAAATTGAATTATCAACATCTAAAGGTCAAAATATGGTTTCAGCAGACATTTTACCAACTTAACTGTCTTTCCTAATGTTTATATTTTAATGGGATGAAACATATTGCCTCTAGCAAAAGGGAATGTGCCTTTAAAATATTTTATTTATTTATTTATTTGTTTTACATTTGGTAACCAGGAAAGTCCGACTGGACACAAGTCCTTTTTCAGCGGAGTCCCGCGGAGAAAAGCTCCAATTACAACACAAGTTAATAACTCAACAATGACAAAGGATTACATGAATTTACATATGGATAGGGCATAAAAATAAAACTATGACTCTGTAATAGACAGTAGATCAGTAAAACACTCAGAATGATATAATACTATGGTGTAAACATCAAACAGTACATCAGTAAAAACACTTCGAATTATATAATACTATGGTGTATGCAACCAATGTTGGGACTTGAAAGGAGGAGAGGTGTGGAAAGAACAGATAGTGGCTTGAGAAAAGATACTAGAAAGAATAGAATTCTTGGCCTGATAATAAGGGAGGTGGACATTGTCTAGGGATGATCCGGAATAGGCTGGAGTAGGACTAGCTTGGGGTGCCACAGTGGCAAGCCCAATTAGTGTAGAGGTGTGCTTTTAGAGATTTCCTGAACTGAGATAAGGGTGTTGCAGCTGTTATGTTAGAGGGCAGAGAGTTCCATTTCTTAGCAATATAGTTTGAATAGGGGAGGCCCCTGCAGAGTTATTAGAATAGAGGGAGGCCCCTGCAGCATTATTGGACTTAGTGACCTGAAGAAGAGGTTTGTTGTTGGAGTGTAGAAACCTAGTGCTGGTGTGAGAGTGTATTAGGTTTCTTTTGGGGATAGTATAAAATCTTATAGGTTAGTGTGCACTGGTTATACAGGAGGAGTTGGGGAAGTTCTAGCCAGTTGAGTTGTTTAAGGGTAGGCAGTGGTGTGTTTTGTAAGGGCTATTATGAGTGGCAGTATGGGGGTATATTCCCATGAGTATATAGGTGGGCAACATTGTGTACTTAGATAACTGTTAAATAATGTATAAAAAGGATATTATCTGAAAGAGGTAAACTAGGAAGTTAGTTTCTTGCTGAATGATTAGCTGAAGAAAGACACTGTGGTCACACCTAAATGTTTAAGTATATTGTTTTAAAACACAAAGTTGAACTTGGGAGAGGCCCGCAGTCTTATACTGAAGTGCAGCCTGTTTCCCAGAGGAACTATGTGAACCAAACTTTGTTACTGAGAAATAACTTAAGCACAGTTTTATTTTCTTCTGAAGCTGCAAGACCAAGTGGGTTGATAGTCTGGCTTGACTTTTCCTAATAGACTTTTGTGTTTATATGTGTCCCGCTTCCAGTGCTTTCTTGGACGTAAACTAATTGGGAATGTCGACAATTTGGCCAAAGACTTGTCAAACGATAGTTCGTTTCTATACCTCTTCTGCCAAGTGTAAACAACATTTTTCACTACAAATTTCCTATTTTACTGGGACTGTTGTGTTTCTGAGATGGAGCAAGGGTAGGTGATACAGGCCCATCTAGATTCTGAAAGCATGATTTCCTCTAGTGTGCTTCCTCCTGTGTGCAAGCAGACGATTAGCAGCCAAAAAGTGGAAATAATGTGCATTCATGATGACAGAAAAGAATATCTCCTTACACATGTAGAAATATGGACTGTTCTGGTAAAATATTTGCATCCTGTAGCTGTAACTCCTGCTTTGGTAATTTTATTTATTATCCCCCGATTTAACTCATGATGTAATATTAAGGAAATATTTTCCCAATTTAAAGCACTTTAGAACATATGGGAGAAGGGGTGGCAAGCTAATGCATTCAGTATAAGAGTGGAGAAAAAAGAGGCAGTAACACTGACAGAGATTCAGAATAAAAACTAGAAGAGAGATGTCAAAGAAAAAAAGACAGACTTTTATTATGGTTAGACAGTGGAAAGTATCCTGTCTGTTTTCAGAAGCATGTTCCACTGATAGTCCAACAGTAATCCAAAACTGTAAGGGAAGTCAGTAAGGGAAATGAAGGGGAACTGATAAAAAAATTAAGAAGAAAAAGTATCAGTGCAAGGTAGAAATCAATACAAAGACTTCTAACATACATTGGCACAGAAACAAACATAGAAGAAGAAGAAAAAAAAATTTGCTTGAGGAGCATCAGAGCAAAATGAGATCATAAAGCAAGATAAACAGGTAAATACAGATTCTGAACCTATTTCTGTTACTGTAAAGCAGAGAATGAACTTAAGGTGGACTGTAAGTAGCAGGAATTTGGCACACACACACACACACACACACACACACACACACACACACACACACACACACACACACACACACACACACACATAGACACACACACGCACACACACACGCACTAAAAATAAATTGTGTTCTGACACACTTGTATTGAGAGGAAGACAACGAAGAAGCTGCAGTGCCAGTGTATTTTAGGGGAAGAAGCTAGACCTTCGACATAAAGAGCAGATTCTGAAGGATACAATCCTGTGTTAGTGGGCTTACAAGTAAACCACAGAAATTTTAAAAAGTCATAAAAGGAAGATTATATTTTAGGCTTGGCAAGAGATAACTTAACTATGGTTGTAGTGGATGATGATGACCAAGATGCTCCATTACTTCTTATCCCTATTTTGAGATAAAATATGAATCTGTTGTATAGACTATGTGGCTAGTGCCAAAATGTTATTTTACATTAGTAATGAAGCTAGCCAATATTTATGTGTTAGGGGGTTACCTAGAGCGGACAAAACTAGTTGCTAGTGTCCTCTCCTGCTCAGCTGGTGAACCTGGGAATATTGAGGCAATGTTACAATTGCCTCATGTACACAGACAACCCTCTCCTCCTCCCACAAAACACAAATACATGCGAGAGATGCAACTATACGGCCAAACTGGAGGCTGAGCTCTCTCAACATAGGACTGGCAAGACCAGTCAGGAGGAGAAGGTTACCACACACACTATAGACCCAGTCTCACATAGTACCATTACAACCTCAAATCATACACATAAACACACAAAGACATACTCGGAGGCTCTGATCAAAAATCTACCAAAACAGCAGAGGCCACCAAAGCAGACACCCAAACAACCACCACCTCAGAACACAACACCTGCAACGCATAGACCTCACAGTCAGAGTGTCAAACAGTCACAGCCCTTAAGGCCAAACACAATGCCAGACACACTAGTCATTGGTGACTCCATAGTCAGACACACTGACGTCCCGCTCACCAGACTGAGTAAGGAGAAGGTCACAGTAAGCTGTCTGTCGGGTGCTAGAATCCGCCACATAACGCAAGCACTCAGGTCTCTCAACAGCAGGTACAAATATGACTCAGTCATTGTCCACGCTGGTGTCACCGACCTGAGACATACCTCCTTGGACTACATGAAAAGAGACATTGAGGAGCTCTCTGATTATGTAGCCCAGGCAGGTATGACCCTGACCTTGAGCAGTATCCTACCTTCACCAAGAATGATGCCACAATACAGAGATAAGATGATCAGCTTTAACAATTGGCTTAAACACTGGTGTCATTCAAAGGGGATCCAGTATCTGTCTGCCTGGGATGACATGCTGGACAAGCCACGCTGCTTCAAGGGCGGCTTGCACCTGTCACCCTGGGATTCGGATATTGGCAAAGGCTCTTGCCACCCCATAGTGCCTTTTTAGGCAAGGCTCAAATTCTAAACCTACCACCCTAGAACACAAAAAGGAAAAAACTAAGGGTAATGCTGCTCAATGCCAGAAGTCTAAATCTCAAAATGCACGCACTCGAGGCCCTTCTCAGTATGGAGAACATCGATGTCTGTGCTGTGACAGAAACCTGGTTCAAGGCTCCTGAGAGCACCCCAGCTATCAGGTTTTACCTCATATCATGCGTTCCGGCCCCAAAATCCGGACAATACCAAGAAAGGAGGAGTGTATCCATATTCATCAAGGACACCCACACCTCAAGACTGGTGGCAACGCATGATGCATCGGAGACCATCCAGGTGCAATTAACCGTAGGCAAGACTGCTCTGCAAATTGTAGCATGTTACAGGCCACCCTCACAAACTCAGGAACCTCACATGGCCTTCCTGAAAACACTAGAGGGATAAATGTATCACCAAACACCATCATACTAGGTGACTTCAATTACCCTAATATAGACTGGGAACACTACTCAAGCCCAAACACCCTAGCCCAAAAGTTCCTGGAATTCATAAACTCAAATGCCATGGAACAACTAGTCACCATCCCACAAGAGGAGATAACATACTTGATCTCATCATCACGAACATGGGAGCACAATGTTCAACACCGGAAGTATACCCCTCACTGGTGAGATCAGATCACAAACTAATCTCGCTGGAGGTCCTCATCCCACCCCACCTGAAATAAAAAGACCACAGTAAAGAACTTCTCAAAAGCCGACTTCACACTTCTAAAGACTAGTGTGGTCTCCTTTAAGGCCCCCGAACTGGCGGAAAACAGTACTCAAGCCGCTGAATCACTTACAAATGCCTTCTACCAGCACTTGCAGGACTGCATGGATAAGGCAATCCCAAGCAAAACAAAGACTGTTTGTACCAAAGGCAAGCGTCCAGTCTGGTGGACCCCAGCCATAAACAAACTCTACAACAAAAGGAGGAAGCTACTACAAGATAGAGCAAAATCCTTAAAAGGTAAGACACCCTTGATCACTATAAGTAAAAAACTAAGAGCTCTCATAAAATCATCCAAAGCAAATTTCGAGAGAAAAATAGCTAAAGACTCAAAAGACAATCATAAGGCCTTCTTTAGCTATGTTAGAAACCTAGGAGGAAACTCCCAGATATGCTCAGAACTAGTTCAAAATGATGTGAAGATTACTGATCCTACAGACATTGCCAACATACTGGCTGACAGGTTCAGTGCAAACTTCTCCTCCCCTCCCCCAAAAGGAGAGATATCTATACCAAACGATTGCAGCCCCCCAAACATCTCCAGTGCCCAAGTGAGAACTGCTCTCTCCAAAGCAAAAACACAGCATCCATGGGACCTGATGGTGTCCCCGGCTGTGTGCTCCACGAACTCAATGAGGAATTAAACCCACAGCTAGGACAGCTGTTTAATCAAAGTCTTACCTCTGGATATTTACCCAGGGAGTGGCGCACTGCAACTGTGGTCCCACTTCACAAAGGCGGTGCCTCCACCGACCCTGGAAATTACCGGCCCATTAGCTTGACAAGCCTTATCTGCAAAGCCATGGAGAGGATCATAATGGACCTCATAAATAAAGACATAGGGAATTTGCAGACTTTGGATCCTACCCAGTTTGGCTTTGTCAAAGGCAGATCATGCCTTTTAAACTTGGTTGACTTTTTTTCGAAACAGTCACCAAAGCCATTGATGAGGAAAGGCAGTCCATACAGCCTACCTCGATCTGGCTAAGGCCTTCGATACAATACCCCACTCGGGTATCATTGAAAAACTCATCAGCTTAAATGTTAACCCATACATCACAAGATGGGTTGCAAACTGGCTGAGTGACAGAACCCACAGGGTCAGAGTTGCTGGCGCCATGTCAGACTCAAAGCCTGTCACAAGTGGTGTCCCACAGGGCTCAGTCCTGGGCCCACTCTTGTTTGGCATCTACTTTTCCGAAGTACAAGCAAACACAGGAGGGTTATGGCTGACAAAGTTTGCAGATGACTGCAAACTGGGCACCATAGTAGAAAACACATCTGACACAGATATCCTTCAGAAGGGTCTCACAGAAGCGGATAACTGGTGCCAGAGCCACGGCCTAAAGTTAAATGCCAAAATGCATAGTCATACCCTTCGGGAAAAACAAGGTTACCCCTAGCTACCAAATAGGTGGCAATCCACTGAGCACAGAAGAAGTTATCAGGGACCTGGGGACCCAGGTTGATAGCAGTCTGTCATTCGACACCCATGTAGCTAAAGTAGTCAGGAAGACCTTCTACATTGCCCACCTTATCATGAAGGGATTCTCATCTAGATCAAGGGAGG
Source organism: Protopterus annectens (assembly GCF_019279795.1). Lineage (NCBI taxonomy): Eukaryota > Metazoa > Chordata > Ceratodontiformes > Protopteridae > Protopterus > Protopterus annectens. The sequence continues at coordinate 293,196,730 of NC_056735.1, forward strand.
TCATAGTCTCCCTTTACTCATCACTCATCAGACCAATGATTGAGTACAATGCCCCATTCGGAATGTATCTGACCCGACACTTGCAGCAGTTGGAGAGGCCACAAAAGTTCCTCACCAAAAGGATAAAGGGTCTCAAAAATCTGTCCTATGCTGCCCGACTGAAAGAACTCCAGCTCTATTCAGTCGCACCGCTGCTCAGAGGTGACCTTTGCCTAACATACAAGGCCATGTCAAACCCAGATTTGATGAATATGCTTCACCTCAAAAATCTAGATCCATCAGAGCCACAAGGCGGAGACTTAAACCTCGACATGGCTATTAATAGGACGTGCTGGAGGGATAGATTCATCACCCAAAGACTCCCTATGCTGTGGAACAAAATCCCGGTACATGTGAGGCAGAGCACCTCGCTGGCCTTGTTCAAGAGAAATCTTGACCAATGGATGGGAGATCGCAGATATACCCCAGGGATTACCTCAGTGTCACTGCTCGACAGAGGCACAACAAAATAATGGGTATAGTTCCCCATACTAAAGGGGTGGCGTAAGCCACAAAACGATGGGCTAGGCTTATAAATGCCCTCGGGCAGATAGCCTAGTATGAACCTATGAACCTATGAACCTAAGAGCAGTAGCATAGGCCAGCTTCATTAATTCCTGCAGTAAGTGCACATGAAGTGTACACAATCTGTATTCAAGAACATCTCTACCACATGTATTGTGCTTTCTAGTCACACAGGGAGATTGCACTAAGTGCACATGCAGTCTACAGTTTGTGGTAATCTTTATGAATCCCCTCAATATTTAAGACTGCAAGAAAATCAGTAGGAAGACTAAAATTAGGAGGAAGAATGTGCAACTTACGCTTGTGTTGTCTGCTTACTCGGAATGGTGTACACTAAGTGTAAGTGTTAATGAATCCCAAGGTGTATTTTACTAGCCAGACGTACTGAAGTTGATAGAGAACTTTGTTTATTGTGAAGAATGTCAGATGACAGTGTTATATCCAGGATGCAACACTGTCAGATCACAATGTTGCATCTTGGATATAAAAGCCCTTTGATCTCCATGACTGTCACAGAAGTACCATTTGAATATACTGACAGGAACATCATGGAGATATCAGTAAAATCCAGAAATGGGAAGCAGTGCATACTAGTTTAAAGTGATGATGATACCAAATTTCCAGAAGCAGTGCCATTATATGAAGCTAATGCTGAAGTTATTACCTGGAAAAGGGTAGTGTTAGTCCCCACAGTGGGCATCCCTAAGGAGATAATTACTAACTGAGGTACTCCATTTATGTAAATGGTACTACATCAGTTATATCAGTGCTTTAAACACAGAAAAATAGAAACATGGCCAAGGTACCTTTTAAGCCTAGCCAAGCACAATTCCCAAGTGCTACTTGCCCCCTTTTACAGATAAGAAATAGTCAAGTTACAATTTTGTAGCACATCAGTGTCCTCTGTACATCAGAGACATAGGTGTCACCCCAGGAATAAATTTGCAGTTTGACATCCATTTGTCTAGACTATGTTTGAAATGGGTCAGAGATGTAATTTGCTTTACATGGATAAGAAGCATGTACCAGAACAGTGGAAGCCACTGTGAGATGTAACTCTCACTCCACTATGTCTTGCTTAGATTGTAGGAAAGGTTAAAATCCTCAGAGAGGGTGTTTCTGATACTATTCTTTTTGTGGATATGGAACAAATTCATCAGTATAGGGTCAAACGAGGCCTTAAAGGCTAGGCATAAGTCTCCCCTTAGCAGTTTATAGGAGACAGAAAATAAGGAAAGTGATCTATAATTCATGTATTAGACTCTGTGGATTCATTTGACAAGGAATTTCTGTTGACATTTGAGTTGAAGCAAGTGCCTTTGAAGATACATGCCAAAAGGAGCATTGTACTTGATGACTGGTCTAATAAGGGCCAAGTAGAGCAGGACCATAGCCTTCCTGGACCTGGATGCAATGCTCTTACTTATAAACTGACTTCCTAACTATGGTGGGGATGTGTTGGTCAAAGGCTAGATCACTATCCGCATAAGTCCCCAGATCCCCATATATTATTCCTACCTCAAAAGATGTGTTGTCAATGTTGTAGTTTGAGAGGGTGGATCATTCACCGAAAGAGACAGTTATATAGCTTTTTGCATTTAGCTTGAGCCCATGTTTCTTACATGAATTGTTCATTTGTGAGAGACCCTTCTGCAGGATGTTTATCGGAGATTCTATGACTATCCAAAGCTTGCAGTCATCTTCAAACTTGGTCAACCACAGTCCATTTGTATTAGTCTGGATATCTGAGAAGTAAATACCAAATGGGAGCAGTCCCAGTACTGATCCCTGGGGAACTCCACTTATAAATGCCCTTTTAGTGGAAGTGGACTCTCCTATTCTTATATCTTGATTCCTCTGTGAAAGCCAGTTGGCTAAACAGTAGGTGGCATACAGACTTATTTCTATTTTTACCCAGTAGGTGGCATACAGACTTATTGCTATTGTTCACAATTTTTCAAGTATACTTGACTGTGAAATAGTGTTGAATGCCTTAACCAAGATCTAAATAGGCTGTATGAACTGATTTACATTTATCCATGGCCTTTGTGACCTTCTGTGGCAAACGGTTTGCTCTAATGTAGCAAGCAGTTTCTACAGTTTAGACCATACACAGAGCACTACAGCTGAGCCCAAACTGACTTGTGACTAGTGTCTGTAGATTTATTTTCCTTTGTATATAACATCCATGGCAATTTTTGCCATGGTTGTAGAGATTAAACTAATCAGACTAATGGGGTTATAGTTTACTGGGTCAGTAGAGGTGCCACCCTTGTGCAATGGAATGACAGTTGCCATATTCCAGTCCATAGGTATAGACCTTGTTTCAAGGCTAAGCATGAATAGATTCATAAGGGAGGTGACCAAGTCCTTTTTCGAGCCATTCAGGAGGCACCCTGGTATGTTATCAGTACCCATAGATGCTGTGTTGTTTGCCTCAGAGAGCACCTTTAGGATCTGTTCTCTGGCAATACCAGGGGTTGGTATGGATTTTGTTATCTCTGTAGTATTGACTGAGGGGGTGATGATGGACTGGAGATTTTGGTGAATGTACATAAGACTGCAGTGTCATCTGGTGTGGTAAATGTATTGCCATTTACCAACAGTTCAGCACACTGCTGTTACTACCTTTCAGCTTCCTACCATAACTAAGGAATGCCTTATGGTTGTCTTTAGATTACAAAGCTCTATTTAACTTGATTTTGGCTTTAGTTTTGACTAGACTCCTTTCCTGCTTGCTAAGGTTTATTATTGTGCTTTTGTTATGTTTACTGTGTTTAGCCATGAAGTTTTCCTCTTGTTTTACAGCTTCTGTATGGCTGGGGTCCACCAAGCTGGTTTATTTTTGGAGAGCTTGTTTTGCTTTTGTCCAATGGGAACAGCCACCTCTATACAATGGTTGAAGTGGTGGTAGAATGCTTGGGAGAAAAATTTAGCATAGGCAGCTGAATTATAATAGTTTGGCGAGAGGTATACAGTTTGCCAATGTATCACTCAATAGCATACAGTTTGCTTTAGTTTAATTTTTGGACATTCTACGGTTTGAAGAGGTCCCTGTTCTAGTATAATTTCAAAATATACTGCTTTGTGGTCTGACTTTACAAGAGAGAGAATGGTTCACAAGGGGAAGTGGAGTGGCTCCCCATATTTGTGAGGATCAAGCTGAGGATTTATTTTTTCCTTTTTTTTGGAGTTTTAACTAGTTATATCAGGATGTTCATGTTAAGAAAGTCCTGCAATTTCTGAGCCTACCCATTTGAGTATGTATATGTTTCCCAATTTGTTGATGGATAGATGAAGTCTCCAGAATTATTGTGTTGGGTCCTACGTTTAGTGACACAAGTTCATTTAGGTATCTTGTGTACAAAAAAGTAGCTGGTTCAACCAGCACCCTTGGCCAATACTTTGAACCAGCACCCCACAATTCAGCTCTTCAAGTGAAGAGCAAAAAAAAAAAAAAACAAAAAACTTTTCATTCACTGTAATAAGCCAATTAGTAAGCTTATTACAGCTAGGTCTATGCCCCCCAGCTCTTTCATTCAAGAGCAAGAAAAAAAAAAACATCTTATGTTCCTTCTAAGGCACACCAATCAGGTAGCACGACACACACCTGTCCCTCCTGATTCAGCCATTCAGTCCTGTTTCTGTGTCCGTGCCCTCAACTTTCTTTTAACAGAACTGTCACCCTGCCTCCATGGAACACTACAGGGCTCATGCTATTGTTAAAATAATTCTCCTTTTTAACTGTCGCAAACAGTTTATACCCTGCCTGCAGTGAGTGCTACAGTGCTCATATTTTAGTTCTTTTGAACTGTGGCAAATGGTTTGCTCTAATGTAGCAAGCGGTTTCTACAGTTTAGACCATACACAGAGTACTACAGCACTCAGGTTTGACTGGAAATGCAATACCAGCTTTAAAAGCCAATATTGCATGAAAGAAAGATCTGGATCAGGTGATTGTATATCCCAACACTTTGCACCTGGTGTAGTTGTCGCTCTTGCCCAACCCTAGCTTTGCTACTACTTGTGGGAGTTTCCTGGATCATGGAGGTTGATCTATAGCTAGGGATGATATGATAAGGGGTTTAGCTATGGTAGTTTGGATATGGGGAATCTCTAGCTGATCATGCTGATTTACCAGTCTAGAGGTGTAGTTATCTTTGATACCAGTTGAGACTCCTCTACCATGTTTCCCTTCCTTAATGGTCCTTGTCTAAAGGTGTGAAAGAAACTATTGCCCTGCACTGCTGGGCTGCTTTCAGCTGCTATAAACCACATCTAAGTTACCACACACATGTTTGTGTCATCCAGGGTAAGGAGAGCTTGTTGGGACTGGAGTTTCTTGTTCAGACTTCTGTTATTTAGCAGTAGTTACATTCATTTTGGTTTGATTATGTTTGGCTATGAAGGTAGGTTTAGTAGGTTGACATTGCCTAAAAGGGCGCTCTGGAGGTAGATAAAGTATTTGCCAATATTCAAAAGCTTGGGGGGGGGGCAGGCTGTCCTTGGTAAAGCAGTGCTGCCTGTCTACTATTTCCTCCCAAGTTGACAGATATTGCACCCCCTTAGAATGACATCAGTGATTAAGACAATTGTTAGTCAGTTATTTTACCATCATCCTTGGTAAGGGTAAAATACTACTTAGTGCTAGATTCATACCTGCCTGAGATGCATATTACAAGAGCTCTATCATGGTTCTCTTCATGTAGTCCATGGAAGTACATCTGAGATCAATTATACCAACATGGGCTATGACTGAGTCATACTGACACCTGTCGTGTAATGACCTGAGTGAGTGGTTGCCCTGGCAAATCATGTTGCCTGACAAGCAGCTCACCGTCACTCTTTTCTTGCCCAACCTGGTGAGGGGTAGGTTTGTATGTCTGACTATGGAGTCACCTATGACTTATTTGATGTTGGAGATGCCTGCCCAGTGGGATCTGTTACTTCTGTTTGGTGACTCCTGCTCTTAAGTGTGTTGGAACATTTTGCATTGATGTTATTTCCTTGCATTATAAGATGATGCTGAGGGGCTATAGTATGGCACTTAGGATGTTTTGATAGGTTTGAACTTAATACCTCAGCATAAGATTTGGTGTGAGCATTTTGTGAGTTCAGTTGTAATGTATGAACTGGCGTACTGCTGATAATTTTATATCTAGTATTTTATATATATATATATATATATATATATATATATATATATATATATATGGTATTTGCTTTCAGTGATATTAAAAACAGATACCTCTCACATGCAGTGTCATGTTGTTTTAGTAGGAGATGGTCATTAGACAGCATGAAGCAGATCTTAGATTGCATCAATATACCCAACTCGCCAAAGAGTAAAAAGGTCACACAGACAAACTATTCAGCAAAAACTGCAAAAAAAAAAAAAAAAAGAAGGTCTATGGAACATATGCAAATGACCCCTTATAAACATTAAGTGTTTCAACAATATGACTTCCAAATGTCTATGATTTTTTACTTTATGGTTTCATTCAGGCCAGTAAAATTAACCATTGGCTGTGGACATGCATGTTTTGGCCTTTTGAATAACCTTCACAGCATAACAAGATAGTTTGGCTACATGGTAGAAACACAGGGTATTTAAACCCAGCTGATGCCCATAAAGAATAAGGCAGTTGCAAAATATACCAACTAACATCCAAACCAAAGGGTAGAAAGGTCACACAGACAAACCATTAAGTAAAAACTGAAAAAAAAACAGCCAAGCTAGAGTTTTCACTGTGTGATAACTTAATCTTCCTGTAATGGAGGCTCATGGGATATATGCAAATTACCTCTTAACTACATCAAGTGTTTCAGCTGTATGACATCTGAATGTCCATGATTTTTTTTTTTTACTTTTTAAGTTTTTATGGTTACACTCAGGCCAACTCAATCAGGTTGGCTGCAGGAATTATGGGGAAGTACTGATCACTGGCATATTCAGAGCAGAATGACCACATTGTTTAAAACATTTTCAGCTTTTCTGATTGGTAATCATTTTAGATTCCATAGTATTACTTGCCCTGGCCAGCATTTGTTCAAGGTCTTTGAATCAAGGCTCAGAACTGTGTGGTGAGATGCAGTAATCTGGCCAGGAAATGGGTGGAGCGTTTGACTCTTGAGGGCAGGAGCAGTGGAAATGCAGCTAGAGATCTGATTTGGAACTGTGAGCGGACTGGCACCTGAAGTGAAATCCTTAGGAAGCCAGAGCTTTGAAGGAATTATAGGGGCAAACAGATATATGGATTGGTGAGGTCTAGGGACAGTGTCTTTTTCATAAAAAGCTCTTGCATAGGCAACCCACTATAGAGTGAGCTCAGCAACTGCAGTACAATGAGAGCAGCTCAGAGCTTGTTTCCTTCACTTTTTCATTGAAAAATGCTATGGCAGCACCTGTATTAGCTTAGGTAATCTCCCAGCATTTGCAGCTCACTACACAGTTCTCAGCCTAGATTCAAAGACCTTGAACAAATGCTGCCTTGCAAGGCAAGTAATACTATGGAATCTAAAAAGATTACCAATCAGAAAAGCTTAAAATTTAGTAAGTTAAGGAGCTACTGAGTCTGCCATTTAGGGACAATATAATTTACAAATCCTCGGAGGCTTGTTAGAGGATCTGAAGCTGAAACTCTGAGATTTACACTTCATCTGCTATAGTGAAACAAAGATAACCACAATACCTGGAGCTTGTATTAAAAGGGAAATAAAAATAACTAAAAGTCCTAAGAGGCTTGTAACAGGATCTGAAGATGAGTCTCTGAGATTTACAGTTCATCTACTATTATGAAACAAAGGCAACTGAAATGCCTCAAGTTTCCTTTAACAGGGAACCAAAAATAACTAAATTTCAGGTTTTTTTTTTTTTTTTTTTTTACAGGGAAATAAAAGTAATTAAAATCCCAGGGATTATTTTGCAGGAAAACAGTGTAACTAGAAACTAGAATGCCAGAAGTAGTTTGTAGTCGGGTTTGTCTGGTAAGATGCAAGCCAAGTGCAGTTTCTTACAGATAAGGTCAACACTTTTACAGCAGAGTAAAATACAAGAGTGGACATATTTTAAACTTCTATACAGGCAAACAAAACAGTAATTTATCACAGCTGATGTGATAGGAGACTAATGGAAGTAGAACCCTTTGAGGAGAAATACAACACTGCCACCGTTGTGCTAAACCTCAAAGTTTCAGGCTTCTAGTCAGATACTGTTAAAAAACAGATATTTAATCTAAAAACTTGTCCACAGTGTACAAAATGCACAGAATTTACAAAAAGTTCAACAGACTCACTGCTTAGATTCTAAGCATGGTACTGTAGTACTAGGTATGCTAAAAATGCAGAGCAACAAAAGTTTCATACAAAAGGACAATAAATGCAGGGAAATGCACAGAATTTGCTACAAGCCCAACACTCACCTCTGAGACACTAGGCACAAGACTGTAGCATCAGTTTATGGGTAAAGCAAACATCTTTTATCACAAAAATAGACAATACATTAGTAAAAACAAATAAAACCTGCATAAATATAAAGGCAAGCGCAAGTAATAGAGACAGAAAAAACTGAGGCCAGTTATTACCCTACTTAGTATCGGCAGTCAGGGAAGTGCCACAAGTGTCAGTTGGGCTTACCTCCATTTAAATGTTTGTACTGCAGAATCCGAGACGGCTGCTCGACATTTCTAAGGAAATGTGAGAAGAGGAAAATACACCATTAAAAGAGTATGACAAAGCACTATGTGTGCAGCATGGATTAAAGCTAATAATGCCCATAGTAAGGGAGGCCATGTAGAAAGTTCAGGAAGCATAATGATGACTTTATATTTAGAATATTTGACTTACAGCTACTAGAGCTAATGCTGTCTATGGAGAACAAATTTCTGGCCAAACAACATGGATCATTTAAGGTGATGGAAATAATAAAATGTATTAAAGTTAGACAGACAGTTAAGAGAAAGGTAGAGCATATTTACATATTAACATACTAAAACCATGGAAGGGAAGAGAGAATTCTGTAAATAGCTTAATAGCTGAAGATCCATGGAGTCTCTACCTGAAGCTGAGCAAGAAGAACCCCTCTCAAAAGTACAAAAGCAGGAAGTAAAAAAAAAATTCTCCTCAAAAATAAAGGCATGTTTTCAGAAATTTCTGGAAAAACTAAACTGATAGAACATAATATGGAGATGACATCTGGAGAAAAAGTTAAAATGAGACTTTAGAGAATATCAGTCACAAAAACAAGTTAGTAAGAGAAGAAGTAGAAACATTTAAATTAGGCATGAATGAAGTATCACAGAGTAGTGCTAGTTTTTAACCCTGATCCATGTATCAGATTGTGTAATGGTTTTAGAAAGCTGAACAGCATTTCAAAGACTGAGAGCTAAAATGTGGCTGGAACTGGTGAGGTGATAGAGGCTAGGCAAGGCCAGACACTTGACTGCATTAGACTTGACAATTGGATACTGTCAGATAATACTCACCCCTACTACCAAACAAAAACAGGTTTTCTAACCCCCTGACAATTTAATCCAGATCAGAGTTTTACAATTTGTCTTGTATGGAGCTACAGGTACTTTTCAGAGACTGATGGATAAAATATTAAAGCATCACTCCTGCTGTGCTGTAGTATACCAGGATAACATGGTCATTTGTTCATTCAGAAGACTGGGAATCTCACTAATCTGAAGTACATGCTCTTTTTGAATCCATAAGGCAAATAGACTTGACTGTAAAGGCTAAGAAAAGTAAACTAGGCATGGTAGAAGCTAAGTACTTAGGGTACCTTATAGGAGCAAGGGTAGTAAGATCCTAGCTAGAAGGGCAGCGGCCATAAATGGCCTGTAACCAATATTAAGAAAATAAAGGCTTTCCTTGTATTAGTTTTTTATTTTATTTTCAGTTTGTTAACCAGGTAGCTGAGCTGGTCTGCTGACCTCTTTCAGTCATGATCCAGGTAAAATATATTAATAACAAAATAATTAGCAGCAGTGATGCTGAAACATGATTAAGTACATTAAAAACTCAATGTAGCAGTACATAATCAACAAATTAAATAATAATTAGCAGCAGTAATACTGGACAAGATTAAGTACATTAACACTGGGAGACAGAAACATCATTAACAAAAAATAACATATTGATAGTTGCATATGTAATTGGCTATTTAAAAATATAGTCTATTAACTTGCATCAAGAAAACAAGTCTGTTTGCTTATGTGGTCTATGACAGCAACTTTGAATGATTTTAGTTTGATTACATTTTACTTTAGCAGATTGTTTTAAACTTGGTTTAATTTCTCCAAGTCTTTTGGGTTTCTAATACCATGACAGGAAAGGAGCCCATTACTAAGTCAAAGTATGATTAAAGTTTGTGAAATTAGTGTTGTTTCAGTCTTTGATATTTGTCAAAATTCATCTTCACAACACCTGCAATGTGCCTAGAGTTGACCCCTTCTGCAGTTCATACAGAGTTGAATGTATTGGTGGTATATCCAAGTAAGACTGTAAATTCTTTTTTATGAGACCCATTGCTCCTACTACTATTGGAACTGTCTGGGTATCCTTCTTCCACATTGCCCTCACTTCTGCCTGCAAATCCTGGTATTTTATGACTTTGTGTCTCTCTGTATGTAAGACACTACAATCACTGGATGAAGCAATTTCAATGATCAATGCTAATTTAGTCTTCTTTTCATGAACTACTACATTTGTTTTTTTTGCTTCTGTTTTCTGAACTGTTAGTAATGGGTGATCCCACGTGATATAAGCTTCATATGTTTCCAATGCTTCTCAGCTACTACAATATTGTAATGTTTGCACAATTTGCAATGCAACATTCTTGCCCTCTGCTGCTAGTGTATCACACCTAGCAACATGTGTGATTATTTCCAGTTCTGTTTTACAGAACCTGCATTTGTTTGTTTCCTCCATATGCTCAATGGACTTTGTAAGCCAAAATGTATGTAGCCCACTATTCTGGGCTTTCAATATTAACCTTTCATCCTTTGGTTTTAATTCACCTCTCCTTGACTGTTCCCGTTTCAGATCCTGATTGGCATGAGGTTGTTCCAGGAGTTTTCTGTGCATGCAACTATATTTATTCCTTTTCCAGATTTCTTGCCCTCTCATCTGATCCTTCTCCATATATTTTTCTTTTGTTTTTTGTCACATTCAGTTGCTGCCTGCTTTTTGTCTATTTCTGGTTTGATTTTCACTCCCTCATGACACCAATATGCTTCTGCTAAACTAAGCAGGGAAGTCATCTTAGACTTGTTCTCTTTATATTTCCAAGCTTTCAGTATGATTGGATCTGATGAGGTCAGCAGATATATATGCTGTCTGGTGACTGCAGCTCTATACATATAATCAGTTTCAAGGAGGCCCATACCTCCTTCAGAAGTTACAAACTTCCTATTTCTCATTTTCTTTTTTCACACTGGGAGAGCTGAAATTAATCTGTTGACCAGTGTGCAGTGCACCTAGGATTTACATACCTCGAAAAAAAGTGTTAGTGAGGCATTTCCATTTGGGAGCAAATCATGGCCCTCTGCAATTGTTAAGCAGACAAGCTAATGGTAATACATAACTATGCCACTGGGCAGTATTCTTCCATCACTTTCAGTTTATTATCACCCACAGGCTTGGCCTAGCCAATAAAATGCTTTTATGCTGTCCAGAGACTACAGCCTGTTGTTCTGATTTTAACATTCATTCTGGGGGTAATTGTAACATGCTGTCTCTGGAAAAGGAGTGACATGATTTTAAACTGTGTTCAGTGGTATGTGGGGACATCCTATTAGTAGGTAGCCAGGCATCTCCTCATGTCAGATGGATAACATAGTCTTAATTGTCAATTAATGCCACATAAAAAGGAAGGGACCTGAAATCATCAAATGAGGAAATTAGTTTCACTGAAGGATCATTTGAGGGAAGACCCTGGAATCATGGAGTGGCAGCCCAGTTAGGGCTACATGTGGATTATACCTATGCAAATACTTAGTTTAGAGATAAACATTGGGCCTGAAAGAGACCTGTAGACTTGGACTTTCCTTCTGTTGAAATACAGCTGCTTTCCTGGACAGGCTGTGTGAAATGAACTTTCACTGAAAAGTTACTAAGGAACAGCTTATTTTTATTTTAAAGCTGCAATACCAAGAAGGCTGTTACTTCGGGGTTTGTGGGTTACTAAATAAACAGACAAACCAGTTCCACAGAAGCAATAGTGAGTTCCAAATTAAAAAATGATCCAAAACACAGTAGTACAATGGAGCTCAACAATACCTCAAATGTGATAAAATATATTTAATAGCTAAGCTTTCAAAACAAACTCTTTTTTCAATGCTTAGTACAAAGTGTTCTCTAAACTACATCAAGCACAAGATTCAAAACCAATCAGAACACAGCCTAAATTATTCAAACAATTAAACTAATTAAGCTAATAGATAAATTAAATACATAAGGGTCTCTTCTTAAGAATAGGTTTAGTACTGACAGTATCATTTAATCCAGGATAGCTATCTGCATGAAAATAATTTATCCATTTATAGTATTCAGTATGTAAGATAACATCACCACAGCTGTCATTTTTACTTAAGACACTAATCACTCTACATGTGAACTTGTGTGAGTCATGCATATCCATTATGTGTTTAGCTAAAGCATTATTAGAAATTTTCCTTTGTATATCAGAAAGATGTACTGAGATGCATTCTTTTAACATTCTAGTTGTCTTACCAATATAAAAACAATCACATTTTATACAAGTCACTAAATACATCACATTTATAGATTTACAAGTTGCAAAACATCGGAAATCAAAAATGTTCACAGTAACTGGATGTTTAAATGCATCACTTCTATTTATATAAATACAAAAGTGACAGTCATAACATGGAGCAATTCCTTTACGTATAATATTATTAAAAGAAGTTGTATTGAAATCCATAAAACAAAGCTGTTCTCTCAAATTCTTTTCTTTCTTATAAACACAATTGGGTTGGTGTCCTATAACTTCATTAATAGTATTTGATGAACACAAAATAAAATATTTTGTTTAATTATATTTTTAGTTTTACTATTATGTGTACTGTACTTGATATGATACCTAAGCTTAAAAGGAGTCAAATGGTCATGGACCACTTGTTGTTCTGAAAAATAAGGTATCTGTAACACTTTTCTTTCATTTAAATCTCTATTTTTATTTGACTCTAGAAGCTCACTTTTATAAAACCTGTTTTGGATCTCAGAATACATTTCATTAAGTTGTAACAAACAGTCATCATCTTTTGCATTAAGTGTACTGCCTCTAAGAGACTGACTATGAACTGTGGCATTATAGATGTGATGTGAACGCATCCTACAAACATGTAAACAGTGAAATGTTTGTACACTTTTTCTATAAATCTTTGTAACTATTATTTCATCTTTAATACCAGGATGTGAATGTACCCCATTACTAAGTCAAAGTTTGATGAAAGTTCCTGAACTTAGTATTGTTTCAATCTTTTATGTTAGCTAGAAGTGGTCTCTGCAGCACCTGCAATGTACCCAGTAATGACTCATTCTGCAGTTCATATGGCATTACATGTATCGGTAACATATCTAAGTAAAATTGTAAATTCTTTTTTATAAGACCCATTGCTCTTACTTCTATTGGAACTGTCTGGATATCCTTCTTCCATTCTGCCCTTGTTTCTGCCTGAAAATCCTGGTATTTTATGATTTTGTGTCTCTCTTGTGTAAAACACTGTAGTCACTGGGTGTAGCAGTTTCGATGATTAATGCTACTTTTGTCCTATTTTCATGGACTACAATATCTGTTTTTTTTCACATCTATTTTCTTAACTGTTGCTAATGGGTGATCCCATGTAATATAAACTTCATTTTCTATAATGCTCTGTGGCTCATGTTTCCAGAGTTCTTTTCAGCTACTACAGTATTATAATGTTTGCACAATCCCCAGTGCAACAGTCTTGCCACATTATTATGCCTTTCAGTATACAGTCCTTCTGGCATTAGTATGTCACAGCCAGCAACAAGATCCCCAGTGCAATGGTCTTGCCACATTATTATACCGTTCAGTATACAGTCCTTCTGGCATTAGCATGTAACAACCAGCAGCAAGATGTCTGACTGTTTCCAATTCTGTTTTAGAAAACCTACAATTGTCTGTTTCTCCCACATGTTCAATGGACTTTGTAAACCAATGTATATATAGTCCACTGTCTTGGGCAGCCAATATTAACCTTTCACCTTTTGGTTTAAATTCACCTCTCCTTAACCATTTCTGTGTTTGATCCTGATCAACATGAGGTTGTTTCAAGAGTTTTTTATACTTGCAACTGTACTTATACATTTTCCACATTTCTTGCCTTCTCATTTGATCCTTCCACTCATATTCTTACTTTTGTTTTTTGACAGATTTAGTTGCTACCTGATTGTTATCTACTTCTGATTGATCTCCATTCCCGCTTGACACTGATATGTTTCTGCTAAACTAAGCAGGAAAGTCATCTTAGACTTATTCTCCTCATGTTTCAAAACCTTCACTACCTTTGGGTCTTGTGAGTTCAGCAGATATGTATGCAGTCCCATGACTGCAGATCTATATATGTAATCAGTTTTGAGGAGGCCCATACCACCTTCAGAATGGGGAATATATATTCTTGGCACATGCTGATTTTTCAAAATTATTTGATGAGCATGAAGCATACTTTTTTTCCTGTCCAACTGATTCAACACCTTTTGTGGCCAGTCGATCACTCCAAAACTATAAGTTAGGACAGGAAGAGCAAACTGGTGTATAGTTTAGACTTTATGCCTAGATGTCAACACTGTTTTCAGTATTAATTTTAATCTTATAAAATATTCCTTACTAAGTTTTATTCACATTTGTCCATGTTTTATTGTTGATCCTTCATCAGTTCCCAAATATTTATACACTCCCTCTTGCTCAAGTTCTTATCACATTCATGTCCCAGGCAGATGTTTTCTTTGTGCTACAGCTTTCCTGCTTTAAAGGTTGCTTTTGCACATTTATCAAGACCAAATAATATTCTTATATCATCAAATAAAGTTTTGATTACTTGCAGTTGTGCTTTCAGTTCCTCATCTGATGAACTATGTAGTTTTAAATCATCCACAAAAAGAAGATGAGAAGTCATCACAGTTTTTTGTTTTCTGGGAGCCAGATTGTAGCCATGAACTAATCTGTTTGGACAGTTTAATGGATTAAGGGCAAGACAAAAGAGCAGTGGTGACAGAGACTCACCCTGGATCCCCCTTTGAATTTTTATCCCTGGAATAACAATTTGTCCTTTATTATGGCTTAACTGCAAAGTGTTTTCCACTGTTTCATGGTCACTGTAATTTAATCGATCAGTGTAGGATGTATTTTATACATTTTTAAGCACACTTTTATCCATGAATGTGAGATACTGTCACATGCTTTTTTGTAGTCAATCCATGCCATACTTAGATTCTTTCCCTTTTTACAGTTCTCCATTATGACTTTATTTAACAACAAATGATATTTTGTTCCACATGACTTTCTTTTGTTACCCTTTTGTTCTATTGCCACGATTGAGTTTTCTTCTAAATGACTATAAACTTTGTTAGCATCAATTCCAGTGTATAGCTTATACATCGTCGGAAGGCAAGTTATTAGTCCATAGTTCTTAAGGTAGCCTGCAGGTTCACTCTTAAGTAGGAGTATTGTTTTTCCTGTTAACCAGGTTGATGTCTGTTCAGGGTGTACATATAAATAGTTCTTACTTATGGCTAAATCTTCATGTAAAGATGTTAATACTTTTAGCTAGAAGTTAGGTACTGCATCTGGGTTTGGGGTTTTCCAGTTAGGAGCTTTCCTTAACTTTATTTTAGTCTCTCTGGCTGTTACGTCACTTCATTTCATATACTGTACATTTGAACTTCTTAGTCTTTCTTTTACTTCTTCTATCCATTTAGCATCTGTGTTATGCTCCACAGGATGTTTATATATATTTCTCCAAAATGTATCTGTTTCTTCTTTTTTGGAGGTGTTTCAATTCCTTTTGCCTTGTTTCCCAATTCTCTATAAAACATTTTTGAGTCATCAACAAACTGCTTATTTTGTACTTTTCCTTTATATTTCTCTGCATAGCTTCTAAATCTTTCTGCCTGTGCTGTTATTTTTAGTTTATTATTTGCGATAGTGCATGATAGATCCTGATCTGTTCTGATACTGCTCATTGATTTTATCATGTTTATCTTTCTGAGTATTTTTGCTGATCTGTTCATTTGTCTATGCTCTTTTAACAGTGACACTTCTTGTCTTAATTTCATTGTGGTTTTCTTTATTTGATACTTGCATGATGGCATTTGATTTCTCCCCTTCCTTTCCATTAGTACCCTGTGTTTTTGCGGTAAGAATATATCTGTTATTAATTTAGCTGCATAATAATATATCCTATTTACTTCTGTTATATCAGATGAATGTCTATGAGAAGTCCTAATTAGTGTGTTTATTTGTTTTATCAAACTTCTAACTTTTTGGGTTTTATTGACTTTATGTAGTCTATTTCTTTCATTGATCTTAACGTCTGTCCATTTGTATTAAATCAAGCAACTCTTCTCTTAGATCATTTTCTTCTAAACCGAGGGCACATTTTTTATTCCCCATTTCCTGTGGGCTTCCTATAGAAATTTTCAGAGCATCTTCCTGTGCCACATTCTCTTCAGTTTCATCCTGTCATCCATTGCTCTTGCAAATGGGAACTCACTGGCCTATCACTCCTCATTGACTGCATCACAGTTGCCACAGTTTCCTGTTCCTTCCCTTGCTGTGCAACTCCAACTGAATGTTTGTACTAATTTCCTATGGATGCCTGCAAAATATTTTCATATGGCAACTGATCAGATGTTTCCTGTTCCACTGGTTTCTCCTTAATTTGGGGATGCATTGCTCTATCCTGCTGTGATGTTATCAGAGTTAGATTTTCTACACTAAATCCTTCACTTCACAGGTAATCCATAACCTCAGTTTCTATTTATTTAACTTCTCCATTACTACTCCTCTTTTCAACTTTTCCTCTTTGGTTTCTTATTTTTTGTATTGTAAAACTTCCCATGTATTTCTCTTCAAATATCTTTGGCGCTTCTCTTTTTGTATTGATTAGTTTTGCTTTCTCACTTGCATAAATATTGCAGCATATTAAATCTCTTTTTCTTTCCCACGTCCATACTTCTTCAGATGTCTCCAGCTCCTCCTGTTTCTCCTTACTTGGGGGATTCATTGTTACATCGTGCTGTGATATAACCTGTGTTAGTCTTTCTACACTAAATCCTTCATTTCGCAGGTATTTCATAAGTTCAGCTTCATTTTTTTAACTTCTACTTTACTAATCTTCTGTTCTGCATTCCCTCTTTGTGATCTTATTTTTGTATTGTAAAGTTTTGCATATCTGGATGTCTTTGTCTGTATTTCTCTTTGAATATCTTTGGGGCTGCCTTTTTTGTATTGATTAATTTGGCTTTCTCCTTTGCATAAATATTGCACCGTGTCAGATCTCTCTTTCTTTCCGAGGTCCATATTTCTTTCTTATATCTTTCAAAAGTCTCTATATTTTGTTCTTTATATTTTTGCACTTCCTTAGTTACTTCTTTGTCCAAGCGGCTCAAGGTTTCTTGGTCTATATAATGTTTTTCATAAATCTGTTGTACTAATGAACACGTTTTTTTATTTGAAGCTTCTGACAGTTTCTCTTGTGGAAGTATTTTTCTTTTCTCTAATTTCTCTCTTCACCTTTTTGTGTATATCTTCTGTCTGGAAATTCTGGGCTTCTTGCATAGTAACAATACATAATTTCTTTCTTATCCTTGATAGCCCACTCTATCATCTTTATGGATCTTTTTGGCCTATCAGTTTTTGTGATTTTTGTGGACTACTACTTTATTCTACAATGTGGGGGGGGGGTCTTCCTCCCCTGGGCCTGGCCTAGTCCCATTATATGAATTCTTCCATGTCTTGAGGATTCTACACTGTCAGTTGTTCTATTCCTGGCACCAGTGTGCCTACCAGGACTGGGCATGTTTTTATCCTGGGTCTTGTGTACCCAGCTATCTTTTTTATTTTTAACCTGCTTCTGTCTATGATATGGCTATATAAAATACAGTCTATATATCAGCTTCACCTTGGTGAGATTTTGTGAAAAACAAGGTCCTACTCATGAAGGCCACTAAGAATTAAGGATGAATTGAATTCCAGCATTATTGCTGTCCTTTGCTTGCTGACTTATCTCTCCATTCGGATTATTCCATCCTGTATGTATACATTAAGGTCCAAAAAATTATATCAGTAGCAGATGCTGTTGACTTAAATCTTAAAAAGAGAAGCAGTAGAATGTAAAAAAAGTAATAAAATTATTCACACTTCCTAAGTTGCCATTCCAAATCAAAAGAATATTATCAAAAAATCATTTAATTTATTTATTATCTTATTTAATTTGTTTTATTCAAGGATTTTGGCTGTGTTCTGATTGGTTTGTGAATCTTGCACTTGATGTATTTAAAAATGTTTAGGGTATATTTTGTTATAAGCATTGAAAACGAGTTTGTCTGTAAAGCTTTGCCATTAAATACATTTTATCAAATTTGAGGTGTTGTTGAGTTCCATTGTGCTGCTGTGTTTTGGATGATTTTTCATTTGTAACTTACTGTTGCTACTGCGGAACTGGTTTTGTCTGTTTGCTATTCATTTTTTTCTGGCTTCTCAATAACACATCTTTGTTATGAGAGAATTGCAGCCATCAGCTCATGTGAATGAGAGATTGAAAACCTATTTAAAGGTGCAGAATAATCCATTTTTATGTAACCTTCCTACTACTTTGAATGGTGGTTTCTCAAATGAACTTCGGGTTATGCTTTTAAACAATATTAGGTTATTAGAGAAAAAAGTATAATCTTATAAACAGTTGCAATGGCAATGTTTAAGTTTTGAAGCATATTTAGCCATGAATATTGTACCAAGAGGTCTGTGATTTGTCCAAATGCCTACTTATGGCAACACTTATCCTGGCCTTTTGAAAAAAATGGCAAGAACTAAATCTCAAATTAAGTCAGAATTTTATGCTACTTATGAATTATTTTTTTAGAGAAATTGAGAAACAGCTTATGACTGATATTGTTGATTTAGAGAACAATATTGCAGCTTCTAGCAGTTTTCAATACACTTCTGCATTTTATATGAACACCACTGATGCCTTGACAGAATTTGAAAGTACTATCATTGCCATTAAAAAAGGACATTTTTGAATCTCAATTTATTTATTTAATTAATTATTTATGTATTTATTGACATTTGGTAACTGGGAAAGTCCAACTGGGTCAGGAACCCATTTTTAGTGGATGCCTGGAGAGAAAAGCTCCAACAATGTTATTCAGTAAAGTTTAACAAAATAACTAAACACAGTAGAAATATATATAGAAATGTACAGGTCGTTTCAGTATATTTATACATGAGATACTATAGTGGCAGAGAACAAAAATGTAATTACAATAGTAAGTTTAAAAATACTAATTAGAAGCAAAATTAAAAGTTAAGTTAGAAAAGTAATACACATTTGATGATTTTTTTTTTTTACCTGTAAAACCAGGTAAATGATTTTAGAACTGGCCATATTTTTCTTGGCTGAAATTGGACTATAATAAAACTATCTTAAAAATGTTTAATGTTCAGCAAACATCTATTATTACCCAAGAAAAAGTTGAAGGAGGCTCTTAGATATATAATCTTGATGTACTTGGTTCTCAACCAATAGAAACAGGTGAAATGTCCTTGCATCATGACACTGAGATACCATCTACAGCTAAGGAATTTATACCAGTAAGAAAATGCTTACCTGTGTTAAATTCAGTTAATGTGCCTACTGCTTCCTTGACTTTTTTAGTAGTACTCAGTTTTACATCCCAAGTCCAATAAAATGAGAATTTTTTTTTACCTACTTTGGTGCTGATATCCATACACTTTCCAAAGAAGATTGTGACAAACACCAACCAGATGTTATAGAAATGTGAAATTAGCAAAAGCAGTGGAAGAAATCAAAGAACTCATTGAATGTATCAGGGTCAAAATACCAAAAGTCAGACAGACAATTTTTCAAACAGGTAGACTTTAGGATTGATCTTGCATAGCAAGCAGTTATTAAAGATGGTGTTTTAAATTTGTCTTCAGTTTATTTAACACCATTAAGGCAGGATGTTTTAAAAAGAGGTCCTCGTTTTATACCTTTAACTTATAATAATGTTAGTGAAGCCCTTACTGAATTATGATTATTTATAAAGAAACTGAATTAAAAAATATTGTTTCATGGGGATATTGCTACTTCTGCTGAAAAGCGTAAAGGCAAAAGCTATTTTGTACCTGTCAGTAAAGCATTAATATAAGCTTTTGAGAGTATGTGTGAAAAGGGGGTCCCCTTCTATATCTCAAATTCTGAAAATCACGAAGACGACAATCTCGAGATGAGAATTTTGAAGCAGGAAACACCAAATGGCTGAAGTTTAACCAAGGCAAATAAACACTTGCCCAACATGGGGAATTATGCCCTTTCTCCACTGTAGTGCGATCCCAGAGTTGGTATATATATATATATATATATATATATATATATATATATATATATATATATATCTATATAGATATATATATATATAGATATATATATATATATATATATATATATATATATATATATATATATATACATATATAGTTAGGGGGTACATTGGGGGTGTGGGGGGTTTAGCCACGCACCCAGGTAGTGTTTAGATGGTGCAGAGAGTGTTTGTGTTTGTTTTGGGCAAGTGTTTACTTGCCCTGATTACTCTTTGGTCATTCAGTGTTTCCTGGTTCGGGATTCTCATCTTGGGATTGTAGTCTTCGCGATTTTCAGATTTCGGGATTTAGAAATAGAACTTTGAAAAGCAGCTATATGATTTATTCAATAATGAGAATATGGATTGATATTATGATCTTTCAAAAGATTAATTTACAGCCTTAAGATTATTAAGGGAGAATAATGACATTATCATTAATCAGGCAGATAAAGGAGGAGTAGCTGTAGATATGGATGCAAGTAAGTATACTGACAGTATGTTGCACATGTTATCTGATGCTGCCAGCTTTGTTGTTGTGGATATTCTGCATGACCATTGAGTGATATATAGACTTAAGACAAATGTGTATGATTTGCAGGTTAATAATTATGTCACGTTAGACAATTATTTATTTATGGGTGTATCAAACCCAGACATTCTTATTAATTATGGATTACCTAAAATCCATAAGACTATTTATTGTCCACCTATGAGTCCAATTGTTTCAGGTTCTGGCTGGGTTACATAGTTTATTTCAGCCTATCTGGAAAATGTTTTATAGTCTACTTTGAAATATGTTAAGAGTTTTATAAAAGGCACTTGGAATTTTATTTCACAGCTACAAACATGGCAATCTAATATTCCGAAAGGTGTTCATAAGAACCTATTATTAGTAACAGTTGATGTTTACCATGATTCCCAATGACTATGGCTTACAGGCCATTAGGCAACATCTATGTCAGTTTATTGATGAATCAATTAGGCAAATAGAGACTTTATGTTTTTTGTTAGATTTAGTTTCATGTAACACTGTGTTTTTGTTTGATAAGCAGAATTATGACCAAATTAAAGTGGTTGCAATGGGAACTCCAGGTGTTAATACTAATGCAAATATTTCACTTTCAGTATGGGAAGAGGAATATATTTTTAATAATAAAAATATGTATTTTAATTTTATAAAATTCTATAAAAGCTTTATTATTGATGATATTTTTATTTGGGATGGCAACTTGAAAAGTTTGAATAATTTTATTACTTTTTTACATTATACTACTTCTTTTTTAACATCTAAGTCAACAACATCTACTAATGATATACATTTTTTGGATATTAATGTATACATACAGTGTGGAATAGGCACAAAGATTTATAGAAAAAGTGTACAGACACCTCACTATTTACATGTTGATAGTATGCATCCGCATCACATCTATAAAGACATAGTTTGTAGTCAGGTTCTTAGAGCTAGTAGACTTAATACAAAAGACAATGATTTCTTGTTACAACTTAATGAAATTTATTCTGAGTTCTAAAAATAGGGGTTATACAACCAAGCTTCTAGAGGCAAATAAAAATTGAGTTTTAAATGAAGGAAAAACATTAGCTAGACCTTATTTTTCAGAACAACAAGTGGTCCATTAACAGCCTAACCATTTGATTCCATTTAAGCTTAGGTATCATATCAAGTATATTACACATACTAGTAGGATTAGAAACATAATTAAACAAAATTGGTCTAGTTTCTGTTCATCAAATACTATTAAAGACCCTATAAGACAGCAACTCAGTTTTGTTTATAAGAACATAATGCATTTTAGAGAAAAGCTTTGTTTTAGAGATTTCAATACAACTTATTTTAATAATATTATTTGCTCCATGTTATGACTGTCACTTTTGTAGTTATATAAATAGAAGTGATGAGTTTAAACATCCAGTTTTTTGATTTTCAGTGTTTTGCAGCTTGTAAATCGATAAATGTGATATATTAAATGATGCGTGTAAAATGTACTTGTTTTATATTGGTAAGACAAATAGAATGTTAAAAGAACGTATCTCAGAACATCTTTCTGATATACAAAGGAAAACTGATAGAAATGCTTTAGCTAGACATATAATAGACATGCATGAATCTCACAAGTTCACATTTAAGAGTGATAAGTGTTTTCAGTAAAAATGACAGAGGTGGCCATGTTATCTTACATACTGAATGTACAGAATATAAATAGATAAATTATTTTGACACAAATAGCTATCCAGGATTTAATGATACTGTCAGTATTAAACCTGTTCTTAAGAAGAGATCCTTATGTATTTAATTTATTTATTTGCTTAATTAGTTTAATTGTTTTATTGAATGATTTTGGCTGAATTCTGATTGGTCTGTGAATCTTGTGCTTGATGTATTTAAGAGTGTTTAGAGTACATTTTGTTATAAGCATTGAAAAAGTTTGTATTGAAAACGTTACCATTAAATATATTTTATCACATTTGAGGTGTTGTTGAGTTCCATTGTGCTACTGTGTTTAGGGTTACTAATTAAACTCTTGTTTTTATATATGTCCTGCCTGCAATGTCTTTTTGGGGTTAAAGTCTAAGTCAGCTTGGGTATGCTTTGTTTTGCTGATGTCCACATATCTGACACAGAACTTACTGATCACACAATCTTGCTAACTTAAAAACAGCAGCAATTAGAGCTAAGGTTACAGCACTTTTGCAGGGTGGCTGCACCCCCCCCCCCTGAACATTGGTGGTGCAAGATGGCTACATAACCATTGTAGGTGGGGTATCTACACATCTCCTAGATGCACTAACTTGAAGTAAAGAGAATACATTTATTCCCTTTTCTCTGAGTTGGTGCAGTCTTGGAGGTAGTACAAATAGAAACTTAGGGTGTGAGGAGGAGTGCCTACATTGGAGAGGTACATGAAGGCAGACTGATTTTTGCAACCCCTCTAGAAACAAGAAAACAAAATAAAATGGTATCCAACTCCAGGTATTTAAATATACAGCAATGGTATACTGGATGGTAAGTCCTTGGCAGGCTCAGTGCAGTAAATGCCAGTACAAGAAGACCCATTTTGAAAGGGGGTTTAGGTTCAAGTTATATTTGTAGTTTCTCAGTAAACTAAAATTAACTTGAATACATGCTATTATCCTGTTTGATTCTCAGCTAGAGCGTCTTCTGTGTGGAGACATGCGTGAATGAGCGTGCCTTCGTTGAAGGTTGTGCGTCAGAGCTGGCAACTCGGCATGTAAAAATCTACTGCCAATCATTAGCGGACCGGAGTTCCGCTGTGGCGACCCCTAACTGGGAAAAACCGAAAGACACAACAACAACAACATGCTGATATCTTCAGTCATGAAATAATAAGCAATTAAGTATGATATATGTTCATGGACTTCAAGTTTGTAGACTATGGAGTTTATTTAACAAATGTTTTCATGTCATAAAACAATACAAAACAAAACCAAGCAAAACTAAGAGATATCAACATACCTCATATTATAATATTTGAAAACCAAAACTCAAAATTAAGAACTTTCAAAGCACATCAAAGAAACATTTAAAACCATTGCAGATATGTAATACATATCACTTCATTTAACTTGCTGCGTTTTCTAAACACAGTAAACTGAAAAATGGAATGCATTCATAAAAAAAAAAAAAAAAATCATGCATTCACTATTGCAGCAGGGAAGCATAATTCCTGTGTGTGTGTGTGTGTGTGTGTGTGTGTGTGTGTGAGTGTGTGAAAATCCCAGGATGCAAAAAAACTCCCTTACCAGCCTCAATAAGAAGCTGAGATCCCTCATAAAATCCTCCAAAGCTAGTTACGAAAATAAAATTGCCAAAGATTCCAAAGACAACCACAAGGCATTCTATAGTTATGTCAATAATCTAAATGGCAATGCTCAGATATGCTCTGAGGTACAACAGAATGACATTAAATATACTGATTCCAAGGATATTGCCAATATCCTGGCAGATCGATTTAGTGCCAACTTCGGCCTCCTCTCACCCCCTAAATGGCCCATCTCAATACCAAAAGATTGCCAAATTCCAGTAATCATGGCCACACAGGTAGAAACCGCACTCTCCAAAGCTAAGAATACAGCATCCATGGGACCAGATGACATCCCGGGCTGTGTACTTCATGAACTACAAAATTAACTGGCACCTCATCTAAGTGTCATGTTTAATCATAGCCTCACCTCAGGCTTCGTGCCCATTGAGAGGCGCACAGCTACAGTTATTCCACTCCACAAGGGGGGATCCACCTTGGATCTCAGGAACTACTGTCCCATCAGTCTGACGAGCCTGATCTGCAAGGGCATGGAATGCATTATCATGGAAGTTATAAACAAAGACATTGGCAACCTTGAAACACTGGACCCCACCCAGTTTGGGTTCATGAAGAGCCGATCTTGTCTCCTGAACTTGATTGACTTCTTCGAATCAGTCTCCAGAGCTGTGGACGAGGGTAAGGCAGTCTACACAGACTATCTGGACCTCACCAAGGCCTTTGACACCATCCCACACTCTGGAATCATAGATAAACTTACTAAGCTGGGCATAAATCCCTACATCACTTGATGGGTTGCCAGCTGGCTTACTGACAGAACCCAGATTGTAAAAGTAGCCGACTCCAAATCCAGCTCCAGACAAGTGACAAGTGGCGTACCTCAGGGTTCAGTCCTGGGACCGCTCTTGTTTGGCATCTACTTCTCTGAAGTGCAGGCCAACACTAAGGGACTCTGGCTAACAAAGTTCGCAGATGACTGCAAACTGGGAGCCATTATTTAATCCTAAAATGATGTGGATATTCTACAAAAGGGCCTTATAGAAACAGATGCTTGGTGCCTGAGCCATGGGCTCAAACTTAATGCCAAGAAATGTATAGTTATCCCATTTGGGAAAAAACATGTACCCATGAATTACCACATAGGTGGCAGTACACTAAACACTGACAGTGTGATGAGAGACTTAGGGACACAGGTGGACAGTGGTCTCACCTTCGATAACCACATCGACACAACAGTCAGGAAATCCTTCTATGTGGCACACCTCATCACTAAGGGCTTTTTATCCAGAAAAAAGGAGATTATTGTCCCACTGTACTCATTTCTCATTAGACCTATTATAGAGTACAACACCCCATTTGGTATGTACCTCACAAGACATCTGCAACAGCTGGAAAGGCAGCAGAAATACCCCACTAAAAGAATCACAGGCTTAAAGCAGATGCCCTATGCTGACCATCTAAAAAAACTCCAGCTATACTCTGTGGCATATTGTCTACTCAGAGGCGATCTCTGCTTAACATACAAGGGCATGTCAAATCCTGAGCTGTTGGACATGCTCCACTTAAAGAAATCCCAATCCCTCAGAGCCACACACTCCAGGGATTTAAACCTTGTCATCACAATGAACAAAACATGCTGGAGGGATAGGTTCCTGACCCAGAGACTCCCCATACTCTGGAACAGACTGCCCATACATGTCAAGCAGAGTGCCTCCTTGGCCCTCTTCAAAAGGAACCTTGACGATTGGATGGGAGATAGGAAATTCAAAATAAAAAATAGTTCAGTCGTAGTTAACTTCTACTGATCCTTATATTTTTAAACAACAAATCAATGGGAAAAACACTACGTTAGAAGTGATAATCAATTTAGAAACAATATTCTTTTTTATCAACGTTTCGTTGATGACTGTTTCCTATTATGGGAGGGAGATGAACAGCAATTAAAATCTTTTTTTCAATATTTAAATGACACTACTAACTTTCTTAAGTTTACTATGAATTATTCCTGGAAAAGATATCCTTTTTGGATGTTGAAATCTATAAAGATTCTGATAATAAATTAATAAACGTGCAAATAGAAAGGATATACATGTGAATAAATATACACATACCAGAAGTATGCATGCAGCGCATGTATTTAAGGGCATTGTAAAAAGCCAGCTATTAAGAATTAGTAGGTTAAACACAGACTATAGGAAATGTGAAGAACAAATGAAAATTCTCCGTGGAGAGTTTCAAAATAGGGGATATGACATGGAAAATATCATGAAAATAAGAAAAAATATACTGGAGACTAGAACTATGCAAGCATCTCCATATTTTAGTAGTTATTCAACCATCAAGGATAGCGAAGAGAGTTTATCCCCTATAATGAGATATGTTACTACATATAATAATATGACAAAATATGTAGAAACAATAATTAAAAGGAACTGGCGAATCTTGATGATTCAACCAGAATTAGGTACATTATTAGGTAATAATCCTTATTTTGCATATAGAAATATGAATAATTTAAAAAGGAGGTTATCTTTTAAAGATTTTGAAGTGAATTTAATTAATCCAATAATACATAATATAGGAACAGCTCCTTGTTACAGTTGTAGCTGTTGCTCAGACATTTGTGATAAAAAATATTTTGAACATCCAGTAAGTAGACTAATATATGAAATAAAATGTTCAGCAACTTGTAAAACTATTATGGTTGTTTATTTAGCTACATGCACACAATGCTATGGATTCTATGTTGGAAAATGCTCAAGATGCTTGAAAGATCACATTATTGGGCACAGGTCAGATATGAAAAGGAATGTTCCATCTAATGCTTTAGCACAACATAGAATAGACAAAGACAACTCACATAACTTTAAATTTAAAGTGTTGGAAGTCATACATAAAAATCTGAGACTAGGGGATCAAAATAATAAGCTTGAGATGTCTGAATACAGATGGATAGTAAGACTTGCAGCCGATAGAACACCTGGTTTAAATAATAGAGTAAGACTTAAACCTATGCTTGATTTTAGACAGAAGCAATATAAATAGTTATAACTTTCACTATTTGTATTTGTATTAGGTATATACATATTTTTGCACTTCAATTTGATGTTTGGAATATCAAAAATACATGACACACTACATATGTATAAAATAAAACATTATAGATGGCATCTATGCTAATATTTGTGAAGTTTAAAAATGTTAAATAAAATGTACCTTAATTCAATGTAATTAACTTATTTTATACAATATTTAGTTAAATGTATATATATATATATATATATATATATATATATATATATATATATATATATATATATTTTTTTTTTATTATTAGAAATGTGTTTAGTTGATAAATTTTTATTTTTAAAAAATGTTTTCTTTGTTGGATAGGATGAATATATATTTTATATTTTATAAGTATTATGTCTTTTAGAAAAGCTTACGTTCTTAATGATTTTTATTCTCACATTGGATGGCTGTGTCATGTGGGTTATTGGCATATCATTTATAAGATAATGTTTTAACTTGTTCAACTTTAACACTGAAGAAGGGAGATTCCCAAAAGCTTTGTTTGTTATTTAATAAAGTGAGCGTTTTTCTACCCGTTTGGTCTTCTTTTTTGTTGTTTAAAGATAGGAAATTCACCCTGGGGATCACGTCAGTTGCCCTGCTAGACATGAGTCCAGGGAAGTAAATATTGTGGGAAGAAATATCCAGGGAATTGTTATGGCTAGGCCTGTATAGGCCCTAGGGCCAATAGCTTAGTACTAACCTATGAACCTATGAACTCTCCACTTGCTAAACATACTGACTCTTAAATGGTGCTGCTTTGAAGTGAGGGGAATACTTGGTTTTACTGGAAAACCAAATATTCCATATATCTCTTTGGAAGTGTGTTTTCAGAGTTAATATATTTAGAAAAGATTCATTGTATGTTCAGTGTCTATGGTCCATAAGCGTAATCCTCAGAGCAATAAGAATTAAAGTATAGTTACTGGGAATTGTATACTAACTACAAAATTGCAGCAAAGCAGACTGTTCCCTCTTCAGTGAGGTTCAGTGATCTCTAGAGTTAGTCTATATAAGTAGCATAAGTGTGAGGGTGCAGCCATCCATCTTTGGCGATGTGAAGGAGGGGCATGCAAACTTTTTTTTCACTTGTAACAATGAATTTTGCACTATATTGCTATGTTCCACGGATTGCACTTACTTTTGTTTTGAATTTCAGGTCTTGCACTGAAGACTGCCAAAATTCTGACAAGGTACCGTATAGGGTGTGGTGGGTCTTAAAAGAATAGGGAACCTGTGTGTGACCATGTAGCAGAGTGTGGTAGGTGCTACATGAAGCAAATGTATAATGTGCCTTTAAATGTCCTGCAATATGGAGTGTGGGAATATTCTCAATACAGTTAGATAGGCAGATGTTAGGCATTGTCAGCTTAACAAAATGTGGATTGCCAGTTTTGTTGATATAAAAAGAGGTAGCTTAAAGGGCTAGAATCAGTAAGTTTGTTCATCAACTACAGGTTTAGAGTAGGTGAGCTGGAGTTTACATGGAAGACCATGGGAGTATGGAGAACAAAATCCCAGTTGGGATAATTTAGGAAGTAATGCTTGAAAGAAATATCTGGAATTCAAAACCTAGTTATTGCCTCCAGCCTGGGACTTTTGTTTAAGATGGTATGTACTTGAAAGGCTGTGAGATATAATTCTGTTTGATGTCTTTGTTTCAAGCCAAGTATACTATTACATTTTATATTCCTGTCACTTTATGTAAAATGAACCTGTTTTTTACTAGCTACTACTAATCCAGGCATGGCGATATAGAGGCAAAGCACAGAAATAGACATCCATATAACTACAAACTGAAACTACAGTTCGCGGATTGTCATTTTCTTCTCGCAACAGCGGTAGCAGAACTTTTTAAAATGAGCTTATTCTGCATTTTGTTTTATATGTATGTCATGAGTGACATTGTGTCTAGTGTTATTGTACATTATTGAAAATGCATTATTTAAATGTGGTTGTTGCGAGACAGCCCTGCTGCATGAACACCCAGTAACATCGTGGAAGTATTGATGTAGGACAGTTATTTGTTTTGAGGTTCGGATATGAAGAGAGTTAGTAGTATACATTAGTATACATGTTTTTATATATATATATATATATATATATATATATATATATATATATATATATATATATAAATATATATATATATATATATATATATATATAATATATATATATATATATATATATATATATATATATATATATATATATATATATATATATACTTTATAATAATAATCTGCTTGCTTATAATTGCATTACAACCAGCCCTAAATATTTAGACTGCAGTATAGAGCTTAGCGAACCATGTGTTTACGTTTATTAATACAGCTGTGCACTAAAAATGTAATTAAAACATGTGGAATACTGCTGGTGAAAACGGTGTGCAGAAAAAGTATGAAGCAATTTTAAACTTTTTTAAAATTAAAGTATTAAATTGTTTGCTAAAACCTCTTGTATTTTTGCTGTGCCTCATATGCTGTTAATTTTGTTGCTAATAAACGATCTGCTTTTATTTCTTTTTCAGCGATGCATTAATATTATGCCGCAGACATTTAGCTGCTTTCCCTGAGGCTCGCTGTCGCAAAGTGCTTCTGATTATGTTTTCACTTTTCTTTGTGTGTGTGTGTGTGTGTGTGTGTGTGTGTGTGTGTGTGTGTGTGTGTGTGTGGTATGTATGTTTGCAAAATATAATTGTATGTATATACAAACCTGCACGTCTTGGTGTGTGTGCCTGTGTATACAGGCAAGCACTCAAGTCTTGTGGATGATTTTTCCCCCTGGTAATTACTTTGTCATTACAAGTGAGCATACAACCTCACAAGTTTTTTTGCGCATAAAAAATGACAGAGCCAAAAATAATAGTGGTAGGCCCAAAGCAATTTAAATATTACTTTAAAAGTAGAACAGAGCGTCGGTATATATTCTGTGAACAATGAGAAGCATGAAACTCTAACACTTAAAACATTAGTGATGGACCGTGATCATCAGTGAGTCACCTGAAAAATAAATAAAAAAATAGAAGAGGGATAGGGTATCAGGCAGCAATCAGTGAGAGCACAAGAGATTGGTGATATTTTACTTGAAGGCCTCACCTTGCGTTTCGCACAGAAGTGGGCATGTCACGAATGATTGATGACCAGGTCTGCATATGTAATGAGCCATGATTGACATGGCATTCTAATCAGCTGTTGCTAAAAGTGTCAGTGAATCCCACAGAAAACAATCTCATTACTGGCTTCTGAAGATTGACGGCAGTAAATTAAAACAAGCCTGTGAAAGTATTACCCCTTAAACAGATGAAACTGATGTAACCAATCTTGGGTCACTTTTCTGCAGTACGTCTGTTTACTACTTGTCAGATCATAAAACAGTATACACGCTTCCTCTGCAAAAGATATGTACAGATCTAAGAGGTGGGGAGGTAATCCCATTGATCAGAAGTAAAAACAATTCCTGGAGGATGTCCATCTCAATGTAAAAAAAAAACATTACATAACTCAGGATCATAACAGTGCTATTACAAACATCCATAAATACAGTACGTTGCCATGGCAGAGATTAAACCCAATGAAATGCATCAATTACATACTAACATTTATAGTTTAAGCAAATGAGACCATGAAAACAAACCACAGCATGCACCAAAAATGCGAATGAAACTGTTTATAAACATGTCCAAAGCACGTTCTGCACAATGAAAGACGTGCTTTTATTTCGAAATGTGTGGTAAAACTATTATACTTGTACTTACTGTTATACTTTGCAGAGGGCACTCACATCGGTCAGCTGTTTACATGACTAAAGCAGCCATGTTAGTAAATGAAATAAAGTAAGTTTTAAGTATTATAATAACACATGTGATTTACGGAAGATGAACTGTTTAAAAGATGCGCATGAAATACCATACTTACATCCCACGCAACACAAATTATTAAAGACTATCTTACAGTGCTGACTTTATGGATACTAACACTAGATTCTACATGCTAGAAACATCTGCTAGTGTCGGTGTTGAGGGAATGCATATTCATTAGTGCCCTATTACGAAATAGCATGGGGGCGGGTTTTGGGTGGGGCTTGCTACTGTGCATCTTATAAGTTACTATGAAAGGTGATACGAGACTGCACTTGTATTTTTTATTTACTCGTTAACTTTTATAATACGTTAGAGCTTTATAGATTGTAACAGTGAAGCCCAAAATCCAAGTAGATCAGACCTTTAAAAGAGAGACAGAAAAAGATCAGAACTTTATTTTTCACAGCAGGCCTTCTAAATTAGAACCTATACAGTAAGTGAAGGAAACTTTCAAGTAGACTTGTTTTGTTTTAAGTACGTCCCCAAAAACCTGATCTGTGCTTATGCTGAAATGAGGAAATTTAGGAGTGAGGATAAATGTAAGGGCCACAAATCAATGCAGTTGCTGGGTGTGTTCCATTGTTAATTCAGAATTATACAATGACCCCTCTTTAACATTCCAAAACGTGCACGCTGATTGGTCAGTGTGCCTGTTGTAAATCAGACGTATACTAATGGGAAAAGGTCTGGTCGCCTAGACTTTTTCCATTAGTATAAGTCTTTTTTTTTTGCGTGCGTGTTGGACAGCAAGGGAGAATGGAAGAGCTCCATTGCTGTTATCTTGCTATGTTAAATGAGTTTAACATAGCGAGATTGCTTTAAAAAAAGGCAACGCAGATCTTCCTTTACACGTCAGCTTTAAAAAAAGCAACGTTGAAAGGAAGATCTCCGTTGCTTTTTTTAAAGCTATCTCGCTATGTTAAACTCTTTTAACATAGCTAGACACATTGTTAAAAGCAGCGGAGATCTTCATTTTTCCGTTGCTTCCACACACACAGCTCTGATGTACTGCGTAACCATATGCATGCGCAGTACATCAGAACTGCTGCAGAATACTGGACAGCTGCGGAAGGGCAGTAAGGAGCATTATACAATGCCATTATTTAAGAAAAGTAAG
This sequence comes from Protopterus annectens, assembly GCF_019279795.1. Classification (NCBI taxonomy): domain Eukaryota; kingdom Metazoa; phylum Chordata; order Ceratodontiformes; family Protopteridae; genus Protopterus; species Protopterus annectens. The sequence goes on from NC_056735.1 coordinate 293,228,786, forward strand.
TATTTTTTTTCTTAAATAATGTCATTGTATAATAGCAATAACCCACTCTGGGTGTGGGTAATGCTGGATTTACCCACGGTTGTCTTTGGCCACTTCGCCCTCATGACCAAACCACACCAACCATGGGTAAATCCAGCATTACCCACACACAGGCGTGGGTTATTTCTTAAATGTTGTAGAATGTGTAAGAGTTTACTTAGCCTTAGTCCGACGACCTGTGTTAGTTTGCACCTAGTTGTGTGGGGAATGCGTGAGCTGTGGCTCTAGAACAGTCTGTAAGGAGAGCTGGGAGATTTTTTTTTTGACTGAGTTTGTTTCTGCAGCCTAGACCTCTCAACTGTCCCTGATCTTCAGGGACGTCCCTGATTTAGACTCCGATTGTAGGTCTGTCCCTCTTAATCCCTCTTAAAACTGGTGACTACTGAAGACAAGGTGGTGAATTGGCCTTAATAAATAATGATAGTAATTCAGAGTTATAGATGTTTTATGTCAGAAAATCTATATTAATCCACATTCTCTTATTCTGCAAATGTTTCGAGCTAATAGTACAAATATTTAAAAAATGCCCCTGATTGTCCCTGATTATTTGAGGATTTGTCCCTGATTCTGTTGAGAATTGTCTCTGATCGGTTGAGAGCTGCAGTTCAGCCTTTAATGTTATGTAGATATGCATTGAATTGCTATTTGAAATTCAAATAAATGATGCGATTAATTTCTGCATTCTGTCAATCATTGTTTAAACCATACAAGTCACGTTCTTTATTTGATATAAACTGCGGCCTTCGCCAACACAAGAGACAATGTCGATCTTAAATCGACATGTATATATTGATTATTTTTTTTAACAAAACCGTGTACTTGCATACGTGTCAAGAGCAGTACAGGAGTGGGCGATATTTTACTTTACTGGCTCACCTGGAGTTTTGCGCAGGAGTGGGCGTAGTGTGGATGATTGACGACCGAACCTGCATATGAAATGAGGCATGACTGACATGCCATTCATATTAGCTGGCACATACAATACAAAGAAATGTAATGGTGATTACATAGTATTTACTTATGAATCTATAGAAGCTATACAATTAAATAAAATGAATACAACAACATTAAAAAATATAGCAAAATGTTCTTCTACAAAGAGTAGATGGTTATTGTTTAGTTAGTGTTTGTGTTGAAATTAAATAGTTTCTGTATTTGTCTGATTTGAAGATGGATAGAGTTTCGGAGTTTTGAGAGGTAGTTAAGAGTACAGAGAGTTACCAGATTGGGCAATTGTATTAGGAGCAAATGCTGACATGAAGGAAGTGTTAGTATTATATTGTCAGTGAGAGGGAGAGGAAGTCCAGTGCATTAGTGCAATGGCTTGAGTATAATAATCTGAACATCAATAAGTATTAATGCTTAATGAAGAACAGGGACTACCAATGGTACCACTCATACCTTTGCTTACGATGAGAATCATGATGATTAGCTCTTGGATGGCACTTGTGGCAGTCTACGTGTGGATAGAGGTCCTTGCCATCTGCACATTTATCTCCTTGGACCTTTGTACTTCTAAGGAGATGATGTGTACATGGTCATAACATTGCAAGTGTCTTTTCTGCAGTGGGACCATAGTCGACAGTCAGCACAGACTCCAAAACCTTTGTCAAAATATAATTCACCCCACCAGTGTGGTGTATGCCCATCCACTCTGTATTTGCCTGGCCATATGCAATGTGGCCCCACCAGGGTGGTGCATGCTCATCCACTCTGTATTTGCCTGGCCATATGCAATGTGGCCAAAGTCTCACTGGCTGATATCAAGATAATGGTGGTATCAGCAAAGACTCAGTTAATGTCTACAGCAGCCATAAATCCAGAACCTTGGATGCCACCATTCACGTCAAAATTCACCTTGAAGGAAGACTTGTATTGACTGCAACTTTCCTAAAGAAGGCCTAATGTTCTAATCCAACTGCTTAGCTGCTTTGTTGTATGACAGCTCAGATGTTATGCATTCAGGACTAAGAGCTTTTGCACAAACTACCAATTATTTGCATCCTGTGCTAAATCTAGAATTTGTAAGATAAATCCAGGTTTACCCTTTCTAGTGTGTCCTTTCGCTGTTAAATGAATGAATCAAAATATAAACAAACAGCTGCAACAACAATGCTTTAAAATGATAAGAGTTCAGAAGGGCTGAAATCATGGGTCAGAGTGTTCTCACTATGCACTTCTTGGCATGATAGTACTGTTGCCTGACAGTCCGTTTGAATATTCAATGCCTAACCATGACGTCAAACACTGTGGGTGGGGTTAGGGCAGTGCTTGCTACTGCGCATCTGGTGAGCCAGTAAAGTAAAATATTGCCCAGAAGTGTTAATGAAGTAGTAGAAAAAGTACATGGTAAAGAAGTCGGGCAGTGGTTAAATTGAGGAATGTATGATTTTAACACACTGCAGTCCTGTGGTGTATTATCAAATATTGTTTGTCGCTATATGTAGTAATATACCTCTCAGCCTTGACACGCAAGAAATCTGGACAAAGCTAAAATAATGGGGAGACAAAGTCCCAAAATGGGGAAAATTTTAAAAGGGGAAAATTGCTGTAATGAAAGTATTTGTGTAGTATGGATTTTCTAAAGGACGTTAACCCTGCAACTTAAATATTTGTCATTATTTAGTGGCATCAGTCCTTAATGATTTGCCAGAAAACACAACTTTTATGAGGAACAAACAAAAAATGAGGCAAAAAATCTGGACATTCTGGAAAAATCTGCACAGTTGAGAGGTACTGGCAGTAGTTTCACTTCATCATGCTAATGGGGACACTATTCCAAGATGGCTTCTAAACAGCATGAAACATGACCTATCCGGCTGCATGGAATTGCAATTTAACTGTAGCCTCCAAATAGGCTTCATGCCTCATGAATGGAGAACAGCAACAGTTTTTGCCTTGCATAAATGTGGGTCGTCTACAGATGCACAAGTTTTACTAGTCTCATGCAAAGCCATGAAAGGAATATTCATAGGTTGGTACTAGTCTATTGGCCCTAGGGCCTATACAAGCTTAGCCATAACAATTCCCTGGCTATTTCTTCCCACAGTATTTACTTCCCTGGACCCGAATCTAGCAGGGTGACCTGATCCCTGGGGTGAATTTCCTATCTCCCATCCAATCATCAAGGTTCCTTTTGAAAAGAGCCAAAGTGGCGCTCTGCTTGACATGTATGGGCAGCCTATTCCAGAGTCTGGGGAGTCTCCGGGTCAGGAACCTATCCCTCCAGCATGCTTTGTTAATTGTAATGACAAGGTTTAGATACCTGGAGTGTCTCTGAGGGATTGGGATTTCTTTAAGTGTAGCATGTCCAACAGCTCTGGATTTGAAATGGCCTGGTATGTTAAGCAGAGATCGCCTCTTGAGTTAACGATATGTGACAGAATATAGGCAAAGTTTCTTAAGACTGTCAGCATAGGGCATCTGCTTTAGGCCTGTGATTCTTTTAGTGAGGTATTTCTGCAGCCTTTCCAGTTGTTGCAGATGTCTTGAGGGGTGCATGCCAGATGGGGCGTTGCATTCTATAATGGGCCTAATGAGGGATGAGTACAGTGGGACAATGACCTCCTTTTTTTCTGGATGAAAAGCCCTTAGTGATGAGGTGTGCCACATAGAAGGATTTCCTGACTGTTGTGGTGATGTGGTTATCAAAGGTGAGATCACTGTCCACCTCTGTCCCTAAGTCTCTTATCACGCTTTTGGTGTTTAGTGTACTGGCACCTATGTGGTAATTCACGGGTACATGTTTTTTTCCCAAAGGGGATAACTATACATTTCTTGGCATTGAGCCTGAGCCCATGGCTCTGGCACTAAGCATCTGTTTCTGTAAGACCCTTTTGTAGAATATTCACATCATTTGGGGATTCAATAATGGTTCTGAGTTTGCAGTCATCTGCAAACTTTGTTAGCCAGAGTCCCTTAGTGTTGGCCTGTACTTCAGAGAAGTAGATGCCAAACAAAAGTGGTCCAGGACTGAACCCCGAGGTACTCCACTTGTCACTTGTCTGGAAATGATCAGTAATGACATAGAAAACCTCCAGACACTGGATCCAACCCCATTTGTTTTTGCCAAGGTCAAGTCATGCCTACTCAACCCTGTGGACTTCCTTGAGAAGGTCGTCAAAGTAGTGTATAAGGGCAGAGTGGTTCACACTGCCTACCTTGAACTGGCCAAGGAATTTGATATTAAAAAACATAAGGAAACTAATGCCCTTTATAGACACAGCCCATTATTTCCAGAGCATAAGTTTTGCTTTTTGGGTCCTGGAGCAGGTCACACCAGACCCTAGGAGTGGTGCTTGGTCCCTATTGTTGGACGAGAGGGAGCTGTGGTGGCAGATTGTTTTAAATGCATCTGTGCACCTGGGTCTGTGATATCAGTATTAAGTACTCACCAAAAAGGAGAGTGCTGGGCAGTGATATATTTTAAAATATTTTTGATCTTGAATATTTAAAGTATTTTTATTCTAGTTTACTAAAATTTTGTGTTTTCATGGTTTGTGCAGGTATTCTGTGTAGTTTTATTGCAATTACTGCCTGTCACTTTAAATTGCTTTGCCTCTCCTTTCCTTATTAGTTAATTGTGTTTTCTGTATCATGTGACCTTATTGGTCTTCTTAAGCTGAGTATTCTATTGCATATATCTGAAGAAGTCTTAATTGCAAGCAGAAAGCACTAATATTTTTTGGTAAAGTTGTGTCTATTTTAATCTACTGTTCTGACATCCCGGTTGCTGTTGGTCAAGTGTTTTGTTTTCCATTTGACACAATACCCCACTCAGGCATTGACAAACTTGGGAGGTCAGGTGCAAACCCTTATGGCACCCAGTGGATAGCCAGCTAGCTCACAGACAGGACTCAGCAAGCTGGAACTGGGGAGTCCAACTCTACAAAGAGGCCAGTCACAAGAGGAGTCCCTCTGAGATTGGTCTTGGGACTGTGGCTTTTTGACATTTACTTTTCTGAAGCCAAGGCTATTGTCAGTGACCTCTGGCTGACTAAATTGCAGATGACTGCAAATTAGGAACTTTCTTTGAATCGCCACTGACACAAATGTTCTCCAGGAAGGGCTGACACAAAACTGGTGTCAGAGCCATGGACTAAAACTAAATGCCAAGAAATGCTTAATAGTATTCTTTTGGAAGTCACCCACCCCAGCTAACTGTTGTATTGACAACACACCCCTATGAATTGACTTAGCAGTCAGGGACTTGAGGACAGATACAGACAGTAATGTAATTGTTGACTATCATGTCTATAATTGTGAGAATTATGCTGTGTTGTGCAACTTATAAATAAATGTATAACATCTAGGTCCAAGTAAGTCATTGTTCCACTGTATTCATCATTCATCGGACCTATCATTGAGTACAATGCTCCCTTTGGTATGTACCTGACTAAGCATATCCAACAGCTGGAATGTTTGCAGAGGTTTCTCACTAAAAGAATACAGGGTGCAAGTAACATGTTCTATGCAGACTGCCGCAAGTTCTTATTCCTGTATTCTGTTTCCAACAGGTTATTAAGGGGAGATCTATGCCTGGCATACAAGGCACTGTCAGACTCTACTTTGATAGACCTCCTGCAAAACAAACAGCACCAGAATTACCCATTCCAAAAAAAATTAAACCTTACCTGTGATGCAAGTAACACATGCTGGAGAGATAGGTATGTATCCCAGAGACTACTCCTTTTCTGGAACAGGCTTCGTATCTATGTGTAGCAGAGTTCCTCCCTATCCCAACTTGGACAATTGGATGGGGAATAGGAAATTCATCCTTGGTTTGGCTCCTATGCCTCTAATGGACACAGGCAGCCTATAAATGGTTCATTTCCCAGTCCCCTGATTGTAATTGCTTCATCTCCCAAGCCCTTACTTGCACTTATCAAGGGAATGAGAACTTAACAGAGAACTGGGATGCATGGGTAGGCATGTGGTCTTTAGCCTAGTAAACCTATGAGTGGAACAATCCAGAGGTGTTCCAGGAATTGATCTAGACTTTGAAGAACATTTCAAGTAGTTCTGTTCACTTCCTTTCAAACCAGATAAAACAAATTCTGTTACAGAAATCCTTGCAAACAAGCTTATTGAACAGATGCTCTTTTATTCCCCCTGTTGGTTGTGTTTTTATATCCTTTCCCACCCTTTTCAATGATTTCTAGGGTGCTGCTGAAGTTTCAGAAAGAATTACCAAAAGTCATTGTGATGGCTGCCTTTAGGCTTAGGCAAAATTGGTTCTTCCTACTTATGAATTGGCAAAGGGCAATCGCCACAAACCACCTCACTGTGTACCTACTCACACAGGACAAGGGGAATTTGACACACCCTAGCTTGAAGCAACTCCAGATGACTGCCTGGATGATTCAGTGTTGATACCTTTCAGGCAAGTTTTTCATGACTATGCACAGCAGGTACTAAAGGAGGCAAAGCTTGCTAATAAAAAGTGTTGGCAAATGGAAAGGATTTTCTTGTTGGTGTCTAGTCAAATAACTAGGGTCCTGTTAGGGAGTTTGCATCCATGATCCTTGAATATTTATGAGTTACTATCTGGTCTTTGGTATGCTTCTATCGAAGTGCAGCTAGTGGCCATTTCAACTTGTCTGCCCTTAGATCCCCCTCTTTCTTTGTGGTCAGTTTATGATAGTGTTACATATGTGAGCCCCCAACATAGACAAATACCTCAATTCTGGGATCTCAGTTTTGTAGTGGAGAAGTTTACTGTCACCTTGTTAACCTGCCTGTTTGGCTTAGTTGAGGATCATTACTTGCAAAACTGTTTTACTTGTCGCTTGGACATCTGCATGGTGAATATGTGAGTTACAAGCCAGAAGACAAGGGAGAACAGATTCTTAGCTCAGCGGATCCTGTTTGGGTGTCTTGCAGACTACTACAGCACAGGAAATGAGAAGGAGAGACTTTTTTGCTGGTTCCAAGTACCTTTTTGGCTTTCTCTTAAAAGCTGTTTTAACTGTGGTTCTGTTGTATTTATGCTGCATTTTACTGTTAAATTGTTTTATTGTGTGTGCACTTGATTTATCAGCTTAAAAGTTAAAAATTTAAACTGCATTTAGTTCTGTAGGCATCACACTCAGTGTGACAGCCTTTTCTGAGCATTGTTGCTGCTACTCATTTACTCATTACATCCGAGTGACGCCTCCAGGTGCATCTGCAGTTACCTCCTACTGCTCCTCTAGGCGTCAAATATTGCTTGTTCATATTTGCATTAATAATTCCAAAACCATGCCCTGTACAAGGTATCAGAATATTTTATCTTGAAGCATACATGATGGCAAACACAATTGTATTGATATTTGACCTATGTCAATGAGTATTTGTTAGAATTGTAAGGTGATAACTTTATTTTTTAAAGGCTCAAGCCACGCCCACTAGGAGTTAAAGGTGCACAATCAAAAGAGCTGTACTGGAGGGAATGAGATTTTTGCTGCTTACTTTCATATACGATCTGTACTGCTTGTTTCTCGCCCTTTCTTATACTAGAATAGTCTGGATCCCAGATCTGCTGGTTTCAGGACTTTAGTCTGTGTTTGAGTGGTCCAGACCTTGTTGTGGTAGCTGATGTTTTTGTCTGCTTATCAGTGAGAGTGGTAAGCATTGGAACATCCTACCTGTTTCAAGAGAAGTGGTTTTCAGCCCTGAAATTAACCTTATTGGCTGTTTTGGGCTGATTTCTATCACTTTCAACTTTGAGTTAAAAACCTGTGTTTGCACATCACGGAGCACCACTTAGCTAGGGTTAAACTATTCCTGGCGCCATAAAGTCTGCTCTATAGTTTTTCCCTTAAACTAGCCAGATTCTTAATTGTAACACTTGAATCTGCGTCTTCGTGCCCAGCACTGGTTCAAGAACTGTCATAAGCACTAAATAAGCTACAGATTACTACAGCACTCAACCTTCCTCATTACCTAGAGGATAACAGTTGTTTTGTACATATTTTCCTCAGTTGCTTAGAGGGAAACAGCTCTAGTACTTGCTTCCCTCACTTGTCTAGAGGTAAACAGTTATGTCCAAGAGACAGCTCCTGTGTTCTCTCCTGTCTACCTGATGAATCTGGGCATCTTGAGGCAATGTAACAATTGCCTCATCTACACTGACCACCTTCTCCTCCTACCCCCCAACACTACAACCTGTGAGAGATACATTTATCTAGCCAAACTGGAGGCAAAGCTTTCTCAAAACAAGACTGAACTTGTCAGCCAAGAGGAGAAGGTAAACACTTACACCACACCACACTCATCACATAGTCCCACTAAACCTACACCACCAAAACCCACACATGGAAACACAAAAACATTTGCAGAGGCTCTCAGTAATAATCTGCCCAAGTAACAGAGACCTCCAAAGCAGAAACGCAAGCAACCTTCATCCCTCAACACAACCCAAAAGACACATAACCCACAGACTCAGTGTGCCACTCAACCACAGCCCATAAGGCAAAACAAAGTACCCAGCACATTAGTCATAGGTGACTATAGTCAGGCACACTGATGTTCGCCTCACCAGAATAGACAAGGAGAAGTTTACTGTTAGCTGTCTGTCGGGTACCAGGATCTGCCACATAACCCACACAATCAGGTCACTCCACAACAAGTACAAATATGACTGCCATTGTCCATGTTGGTGTGAAAACCCTGAGACGTACCGCTCTGGACTACATGAAAAGAGACATGGAAGAGCTCTTCGATCTTTTAATCCATGCAGGTATGACCCTAGCCCTGAGTAGCATCCTACCTTCACCCAGAATAATACCACAGTACAAGGACAAAATGATTAACTTCAACAATTGGCTAAGCTTCTGGTGTCATTCTAAGGGGATCCAGTATCTGTCTGCTGGGATGACATGGTCGTCAGGCATCGATGCTTCACCAGAGATGGCCTGCACCTGTCACCCCTGGGATTCCAGATACTGGCTAAGTCTTTGCCACCCCTATAGTGCCTTTTTTAGGCAAGGTTCAAAGGACAGACCCCCACCACCCTAACAGGTACAGTCCAGCAATAACTGAGGGGGATGCTACTCAATGCTAGAAGTCTAAACCTCAAACATTAATATTTGTGCAGTGACTGAAACCTGGTTCAAAGCTCCAGAGAGCACCCCTGTATTACCAGGTTATAACTCATACCATACCTTTTGGCCATCTAACCTGGACTGGAACACCAAAGGCGGTGGTATGTTCATATTCATTAAGGATATCCACACCTCCAGGCAAGTTGCCCAAGTGCAACTAACTCTGGGAAAAAATGCAATCTAAATTGTAGCTTGCTACAGCTCCCCCACCATGCCCCAGGATTCCTCTCCTCTTTTCTTGATGTACTGGAAAATATTAGAGTTCAACTTATAATGGGTGATTTCAACTACCCCACCATTACCTGGGAAAACTACTCATGCACCAACTCCTTCGCTCAACGCTTCCTAGAATTCATAAACTCCCAATGTCCTGGATCAACTTATCCACACCCACACCGGGGACAGCAATATCCTTGACCTAGTCATTACCAATATGAGTGACTGGTGTTCTTCACTGGAAGTCAACTCCTCTTTGGTCAGATCCGACCATAAGCTAAGCACCATAGATATCCACAGCATGCCCCCACCTCCCATTAAGGAAACCACTATAAAAATTTTCTCCAAAGCCAACTCCATGCTTCTTAAGACAGAAGTGGCAAACTTCATGACATCTATGCAGATGGACAATAGTTATGACTGCCGAATCCTACACCAATGCACTCTATAAGCACTTGCACAAGTGCATGAATTGTGCTATCCCTAACAGAACCAAGACTCTATCCCCCAAAAAAGAAAGCCAATCTGGTGGTCCCCTGCTATAAACAAACTCTACAACAGAAGAAAGAAAGTGTTGCAAAAGAGAGTAAAAACCCATAAGTGGAGGAGCTCCCTGGTCAGCCTCAGTAAGAAGCTGAGGTCCCTCATAAAATCTTCCAAAGCTAGCTATGAAAACGACATCACCACAGATTCTAAGGACAACCAGAAAGCGTTCTACAGATATGCCAAAAATCTCAATGGCAACACCCAGATCTGTTATGAGTTACAGCACAATGGCACGAAAATTACAGAACCAACTGATATCGCCAACTTCCTGGCTGATGGGTTCAGTGCTAACTTTACCCCCCCTCACCCCGTAAAGGGCCCATATTCATACCAGAAGAATGCAGCACCCATGAAATCACAACTGAGCAGGTAAAAACTGCATTCTCCAAAGCAAGAACACAGCATCCATCGGACTGGACATCATCTCAGGTTGCATTCTACACGAACTTCAGACTGAACTGGCCCCCCCACCTATGCACCATGTTCAATTATAGCCTCACGTCAGGTTTGTACCCACAGAAGAGCACACAGCAACAGTTATACCACTCCACAGAGGGAGCCACCATAGAGCCTGGGAACTGTCGCCCTATAAACTTGACGAGCCTGGTCTGCAAGGTCATGGAATGCATCATCATGGAACTCATAAACAAAGACATTGATAACCTTCAAACTCTATACTCCAACCAGTTTGGGTTCGTGAAAGGCAGATCATGCCTCCTGAACCTGATGACTACTCTGAAATAGTCATCAAAGCCGTAGATGAGGATAAGGCAGTTCACACAGCATATCTTGACCTCACCAAGGCTTTTGACACCATCCTCCATTCTGGTATTAGAGATATACTCACTAAAGTGAGTATAAATCCATACATCACAACATGGGTGGCCAACTGGCTCACCGACAGAACCCACACTGTAAAAGTTGCAGACTCCAATTCTGACTTTAAACCAGTGACAAGTGGAGTACCACAGGGTTCAGTCTTGGGTCCTCTCCTGTTTGGTATCTACTTCTCTGAGGTATGGGCTAACACAGAGGGCCTCTGTCTGATGAAGTCTGCAGATGACTGCAAATTGGGTGCCACAGTCAAGTTACCAAATGACGTAGACATACTACAGAAGGGCCTCACTGAGACAGATGTCTGGTGTCAGAGCCATGAGCTCAAGCTCAATGCCAAAAGTGCATTGTCATCCCCTTTGGTAAAAACTCTCTACCCATGAACTACCACATAGGCGGTAGTCCAGTTAATGCCGAAGGTGTGATGAGACCTTGGGACTCAAGTGGACAGTAGTTTCTCCTTTGATAATCACATTGCCACAGTAGTCAGGAAATCCTTGTATGTGGCACACCTCATCACAGAAGGGTTCTCATCCAGGAAAAGAGGTCATTGTTCCCCTCTACTCGGCTCTCATTAGACCCATTATTGAGCACAATGGCCCTTTTGGAATGTACCTCACAAGACATCTGCAACAGCTGAAAAGGCCACAGAAGTACCTCACAAAGAGGATTATGGGAATCAAACAGATGCACTATGCTGACCATCCCAAAAAATTGCCTACTCCAAGGTGATCTATCCTAACATACAAAGCTATGTAAAACCCAGAGCTGTTGAACATGCTACACCTAAAGAAATCCCAATCCCTCAGAGATACATGCTGTAGGGACCTAAACCTTGTCATCACAATAAATAGAACATGCTGGAGGGATAGATTCCTGTCCCAGAGACTTCCCATAGTCTGGAACAAGCTATCTATCTATGTCAAGCTGAGTTCCTCATTAGCACTCTTCAAGAAAAATCTTGAGTGGATGGGAAATAGGAAATTCACCTCAGGGATAACTTCTGTGGCTGTGCTTGACAGGGGCACAGGAAAATAACTTTATTGGGTGACAAAAGCCAGGGAAACTCGTTTGATAGGCTTACATAGGCCCTTGGGCTAATAGCCTAGTACCTACCTATGAACCACACAGAAGCTCTGCCTGTAGTACCTCTTTGTGCTTAACAGTAAATGGCAGATAAATAAAGTGGATTATTCTTGTCAGTTCTGTTATGTTCATCAGCACAGTAGATATTCCTCTGGCAGAATCATTGCTGCAGGCACAGATAAATAGTTGGGATTAAGGCCGTGGCAGATGTATATTTTACAGGCCATATTTTTGTAATGCCTCAGTAGATGTGCTGCCACAATCTTTTGCCGCAGTCATTAGAGCAAAAAACAGCTCTTTATTAAAAAATAAATAAATAAATAAATACACACACACACACACACACACACACACACACACACACACACACACACACACACACACACGTGTGTGTGTGTGTGTGTGTGTGTGTGTGTGTGTGTGTGTGTACACACATATATATATATATATATATATATATATATATATATATATAGATATATATATATATATATATATATATATATATATAGGTGCCTTTCAGAGGATGAAAATTGCACAACTTTGAACCTCTGATAATCGAGGACCAGAGGATCAAATCTCTGCAATATTGAACCCTGTGAATGGAGATCACTGTATAGTGCAGAATAAGAATTTTACCATTCTGTTGTAGTGTGATCTCAGAATTGGTATATTTAAGTAGGAGGGCGTGTGGTGTTGCAGGGGGGCTTGCCTTTCTGCAAAAACATGAATTAAAAAGTTTTCATGTTTTAGTTTTTTTTTTGGAGGGGGGGTTGAGATTACATATATTTAATATAAAGGTTCCGCTCAGTACTGGAATAAGGAGTTATGATATCAACACAGATGTTTGTGAAGGAAAATAAAGGAATTCAAGAAGCCTGGAAGCTTGAAATAAGGCAGGAAAGTTTAACGTAACTCAGTACCTATCAACAGCTTTATGCAAGGATGCTATAAGCACTAACTGCCTGCTAATAAATTCAATTTAAAGTAATGAAAAGTATGCAATGATATATGAGAAAACTTATAAATATTATAATAAAATCAACACATTCATAGAAATACCTGAATCTGGTATAAAATAACTATATACAAATAGCCATCAGACACGGAATATGTGGGATCAGATGGAGCCTGTCTTACAGAAGTAAAGCTTATGATGAATGCAGTGCATTTGATGGAGTGCACTCACCAAAATGGGAGATGATAGTATAATAGGATCATTTCCTCATAGTTATTAACTGGCAAAGGATCATAGCGTGTATCACCGATGCCCAATTATAGGTCAATGGAGCAACTTCTGCCTTGTAGGAGAACTGAAACAAATCTTTCTCCACTTCTAGACTGGACATCTAGTTTGCAGTGTTTAAAGAATATATGAATGGATATTCAAATGGCAGCCTCAGAATTACAATGGGAAGATACATTCTTGAAGAAGACTGTAGTAAAAGGTACATTTCTAGTATATTGACCCCTAACCTCACGAGTAACAGTCTTACTCTATTTATCATGTAAAAAGTAATGCAAGCACAATATGCTGATAAAATGATGCCCTGTTTTCCTGGCGCAGTCCTTTCCTAACTTATTCTGAAAGACTCCAGTAAGATGGAACATGACTCTTTTGAGTTTTCTGTTGTCATAATTTAGAGAAGTCTACTTCTTCTCCAGAAGAGGTACAGGTTTAGCTACGTTCCAGATCCACCTATCCTTTACCTCTGCGGGACTCTCTTGATTTATTGCATATTTATTACAGCTTGTTGGTTGTGGCACTAAGGCATTGTCCCAATGTTTTTGGGGTGCCAGAACTCGCTTTTGATTTTCCTATCCAGGGCTTCCTTAATTCCTGTTGCATGACCTACTCCACTGTTATACATTATGATGCCTTCTCTTCTGGTATTGCCTTTTCAGCTGGTCCTTTATCTTACCCCAGCACTGTACCTTCAAAAGCCATTTCTTATGCTGCTAATCCACTTTCCTTTCTAGCACTGTACTAAAAGTCAGCCTTATCACCCAAACTTTTAATGAATTCTGATCTAGTACTCATTTGGTAACTTATCTTGGCACAGCGATGTAGATGATAATACTGTTGTCTCACAGTACTCAGTTCACTGGTGGTGTTCTCATCTTGTGTGCCATTGAGTCTGACTAGATTCACAGTACCTGTCTGGGATTTTCAGAGGTGGTCCAGTTTCCTTTCAGATCCAAAAGAGGTGACATAAGTTAATCAGTGCTCCTTGAAATTGCTTATACCCATGCATGCAATGAGAAAGTGAGTGTTTATGTTGTTGTGGCTTTGGCCTGTGATGAAATGGCATCTTGTTTACAATTAGTTCCTGTGCTTTATAGCTGAAACTTGATTAAGCAGGCAAACGGAAAATTAATAAATAAGGCTGTGTCTCTATCTGTATTTGTGCCTCTAGAATTCTGTTCTTTAACAAGTAATAATTACTCTTAACAACCTTTTCTGACTGTCTGTAAAACTTTATTCAGACTGCTGGAATATGTGTATGAATTAACACCATGAGTCAGTGGAAGGCTTCACCTGGCAAAAACCATGCTAAAAAGGTGTCAATATAAATGGGACAAAGAACTCACATTTTAATATGCAGGAGTACTGCAGCTTACCCATTATGCCTTACTTTCTCTGACATCACGTCTTGTTTGACACATTAATGAGAAGGTGTTTTTAGCTACTTATTTTTATTATTTTTCAAAACAGTTTTGAACCCCCAGGATATAGATATGCATAGCTATGTATATTTGTACTGCATTGCAGTACTTTGATAATATATCCTCACCACTGTAAGAAAATACTTTTCTTGGTAAGGAAAGTCAAATGTAACCTTACACCAGTTTTCACAGATCTAATAAAAGTTATTACAACATGGAAATTGTCTTGGACTACATAAAAGATTACCAGACACACATTTGATTATGATAATCGTTCTTTACTTAGAATGAAAACAGGTTGCAAACAGGATAAAAACATGCTACGTACAAAGACATCAAGAAACACTGCTTGGCAATCCAAGAATGTTCTGGAAGGAGAATAACATTATGTTTGAACATCTCATACCTCATTCTCTGACCTCACTGCTTGTGATTGCTCACTTAATTACTGATTCAAAACTGCAAGGATCTATCCTACTCATTTCAGTATACTTAATATCTCCTCATCTCCTCATATGTGACCCTGTGTCTCTACTAAGTTCACTTTTGGCTTTGAAACTAATATCTAGTTTAAAATGTTTGTGAATTAACAGAAAAGCTCAAGAAAATTCCCTCTTAAAGCAAAGTTTGGTCTGATGGCTTTTACCCAACATTTATTAGGACCTATGACACTTTCATAACCCACCTTGAAAACGTAACATTAACACATCTCCCCCTATTTTTTGCAGTATGTTTACTGACTCTAAAAATTGTCACTGTCATCCCTATCCCCACGCACAACCCTGGCTCTAGCACTGACCCTTTCAGATAATTTTCCTGTTATCTCTTGATGTTAAAATGTTTCAGAAGCCTGAACAGAATGAAGCCTTTTTCACTTGCTACCAGCAGGGATTTGGAAAACACTAGGGAAGTAACACAGTTATTCTCTCTTTGACTGATCGACTTTACTGATCATTGAATGCAGGAAAGTCATATGTACAATTTTCATTGCCCTTTCCAAGTCTTTTGACTTTTTAGATCACACCATACTCAAAGAACTCTCACGCTGAAGCCTAAACTCCACATTTAAACTAATTCATAGGTTCATATGTACATAGGTGT
Source organism: Protopterus annectens (assembly GCF_019279795.1). Lineage (NCBI taxonomy): Eukaryota > Metazoa > Chordata > Ceratodontiformes > Protopteridae > Protopterus > Protopterus annectens. Next base: position 293,244,358 of record NC_056735.1, read on the forward strand.
ATACTAGGCAAATGATAGCTAAGTCCCTTAAAAACCTAACCATGCAACCCAAATGTGACCCAAAAATTTGATTTATATTTGATTACTAGAAAGTGATTTACTGACTGCCTCTGTCCATCAGACACATAGAAGCCAGACCAGGGGTGAATGTCCGGTTACCCATCCACAGGTCCAAGTTGCACTTAAATAGGGATAGGGAGAAACTCTTCTTCATATGGATAGAGAGGCTAATCCAGAGAATGGGAATTCTCTGAGAAACAAATCTGTCCCTCCAGCATGTGCTATTTATGTTGCAATCAGAATTTAGGTATTTTAATCTAGTAGTTCTGATGTTTTGCAGATGTGCAAAAGATTCATCAAAACATGGTCCAGGGAAGCCTTGTATGCCAGGCAAAGATCACTTCTCAGAAGTCTGTAAGATACTGAAAGGAAGCCTTTGTGGACATTTCAGTTGCTTTGTGTGTCTGGTCAGGTACATTCTGAAGGGGCATTATAATCTATGATGGGCCTGATGAGGGTGAGTACAGTAGTATAATGACACTATGGATGTAGATGCCATAACCTTTCTTATAAGTTGAGGAACATAGAAGGATTTTCTTACTACCCTAGACACATGTTGGTTGAAGGCTAGTTTACTGTCAACATGATTTCCCAGACCCCTGGCTAGTGAATCAAATTTACAGGGTGTTTTATTCATGATGTAGTTCTCCAGGGTGGTAGACATCCCAAAAAGTATTATAATGCATGTCTTTGTACTGAGTTTTTAGCCATGGCTTTGGCATCAAGTGTTTATTTTTTACTTGACCCTCTTGAGGGTGTTTTCATCTTAAGGGGATTCAATGACTGCTCCCAGTTTGCAGTCATTTACAAACTTCGTTAGACAGAGTCTTTGACATTGGCTTTGACATCTGAAAAGTAGTTGCCAAAGAGGAGTGGGCCTAGCACAGAGCTGAAGGGGACTCTACTGGAGACCAACCTCTTTATGGAGGTAGTCTCACTGATTATAACCTTCCGTATCCTACCTGAGAATGTCCAACTATCAGTGAGCCAGCTAGCTGTCCCACATATTATAAAGGGATTTATACCTATTACCTAGTTATGTAAGTTTGTTGACAATGCCTGAGTGGGGTATTTTATCAAATGCCTTAGTTTTCCTCTTATCTATTGCCTTAGCGACCTTTTCAAAGAAGTCCACCAGATTCAGTAAGCATGACCTTTCTTTGACAAAGCCAAACTGGAATGGATCCAGTGTCTGGAGGTCTACTATGTCCTTATTGATAATTTCTATGATACTTCTTTTCATGACGTTGCAAATTAGACTGGTCACACTAATGGGTATGTAGTTTCCAGAATCTGTTGAAGATCCTACCTTATGAAAGGGGATGACCGTCGCAGTCCTCCATTTATAAGGCACAAAGCCTGTTGTAAGGCTATAGTTAAATAATAATGCCAGGGGACCTGATAAGTCATATTTTAGACTACTCAGAAGGCATCCTGGGATGTTATCGAGGCCCATTCAGGCCATGTTCTTTGGCTTTAGTTAGTGCAGCCAGTACATGCTCCCTGGTTGTACTTCATTAGGTTATGTTTGAGGTTATTATTGGAGGGATGGTTGGAGTTGGGGGGTAAAGTTGGAACTGAATTTGCCACTAACAGGTTTGCTATATCACCAGGCTTGGCGAATATGGCACCATTAACCACAAGCTCAGCACACTGCTGTGTGCTGCCCTTGAGGTTTTTGACATAGCTAGTAGAAGGACTTATGGGTATCTTTCACCTGGGAGGATATCCTAACCTCATAGATGGCTTTGCTTCACCTAATTAGCCCTATTAATTTATTAGTTGCCTATTTACTTTGATGACAGAATTTTTATCTTTATGGGAATTACCCTTCCTGTTTTTTGCCATATTTTTTCCTTTTGTTGTATATCCTGTTTAATTGGGATGCCACCAGGATGGTTTTCTTCTGGGGCTAGTTCTGTGCTTATGTCTGGTAGGTACAGAAGCCTCTATGAAACCATTGACATAGTTTTACAGAGTTTCTGAGAGCAGTTCAGCATAGGCTGGTGTATTCCTGGGTTTGGAGGGGTATTAAATTTTGATATATCATCATTTAACAAGGAGGTAATTTGCCTTGGAATAGTTCCTAACTGTTACTGGTATTAATTGGATTATGAGTTAATTTTGGTTTTGAAGACAAAAGCTTTATGGTCTGACCTTACCAGGGAGTATGAGACATTGGAGATGCAGTGTTCTCACATGTCTGTGAGCATGAGGTCCAGTATGTTGGAACCTCTAGTGGGGTATTCACTATTTGATTAAGGTTGTTTGTATTTACAAAGTCTAGGAATCTCTGTGCCTGTAGATCTGAGGCAGTGTAGGATTCCCAATCTGTAGAGGGGTAATTAAAGTCTCCCATTAGTAGGGTGTTAGGTTGGATGGTAGGTGTCGCTAGTAGGTCCAAGTATGCATTGTCAGCTTCTTGAGACATGGAGGGTGACTTATAGCTGGCTAGGATATGTTATGGAATTTTGCCTATGGTGATCTGCATATGAAGACACTCCAGCATGTCATCCTGTTTAACCACCCTAGAAGTATGCTTGCTACTGATGTATATTAAAACACCTCCACATTTAGCCCTTGTCTGTGCAGCTACTGGTCTAAACATGTCGCTTTAAACCATGTGTCAGTAACTGAACAAAAATCTATATTCTCAAGTGTGAGGAGGGCTTGGAAGGAGTGTATTTTTTTATTTAGGATAAAGGGATTGAGCAGTAATACCTTCAGGTTCCATTGAGTTGATTTTGCTATATTGGTAGGTTTGTCAATTTGGTATTCCCTGATAAAGGCACTATGGGGGTAGACAAAGCCTTAGCCAGTATTTAAAAGCCATGAGGGGAAAGGTGCATCACTGGTAAAGTAATGTGGTCTGTTGACCATGCCCTCCTAAGCTGAGAAATATTGGATCCCCTTAGAATGACAGCAGAAAGACAGTTATTGAAATCAATCATTTTTTCTTCATATTGTGGCACCATCCTAGGTGAAGGTAATATACTGCACATTGCCAGGCTCATACTAGCCTGAGACACAGTCTGAAAGCTCCATAATGTCTTTCTTCATATAGTCCAGGGAGGTACATTTCAGGTCATTTACACCTACATGGACTATGATGGAATCATACTGTTACCTGTGGTGTAATGACTTGAGTCCATGCATGATTTGTCTGAACTTGGTTCCAGATAAGCAACTAACAGTTATCTTTGCCTTGTTCAGCCTGGTTAGACTTAAATAAGTATATCTTACAATGGAGTCCTGTATGATAAGAGTCCTGGGAAGTGTGTTAACTTGCCTTAGGAGTTTAGTGTTAGTATGTGTGTTGATAGGTGTTGTTTCTTCTGAGTGCCTTTGACCTTGCTAAGGCATAGCTTTGAAAGAAGGTGGTCTAGGTGATCTTTGTTGTTTGGGAAAACTGCTTTTAAGTGTCTCAGAATATGTTAATCTATGTGTGTGTTGTGTACTGTGAGGTGGGAGTTGTGTATGTGGTTTCAACAACCTGATGTGGACTCATATGCAAGAGTTTAGCCTCCAGTGTCATTGCATAATCATATCTGTCGCATACTGTGTCTGATGCTTTAAGGATTAAGTGGTTGTCAGTATACATGAGAGAATTACTACTTTATCTCAAGATACCCATATCCCCCAAGCCGGCTACAGCGAAGTTAGAAAATTATATATCCATACTGTCCAGTTCTTTGATTTGTGATCTACAAGGAAGTGGTGTATTGGGGTTAGAAGACTATTAAGACTGCATGTCTGTACAGACTAAGCTAAAGAGTACTAAATTCTACTGACATTAATGTTTACACAATACTGAAGTCTACTAAATATGTAGATATTGCCACTCAAGGCCCAACTAGCTGCTCTAAGCTTGTTGGTGCACAAGGTATTTGCACTATATTGTTACTTTACAGGTTACAATTTTATGAACTGTTCTACAGAGAATTTGCTTTCTAGGTGTTTGTTACTGTACAGGACACTGCTTACCCATGCAAACAAGCAAAGTTTCTTGCAGCACAGAAAAACTGAAAGCCCTTTGGCCAATAAAATGACTACACTATGAGCTCATTTGTGTATTTCCCAGTTCAGATAGACAAGACAAACACCTGCTGCCACAAGATGAATAAACTCAGTCCTCTTGATGTAAAAACACAGCAGAAGAGACTCACAAGTGCAATGCTAACACAAACCACTTAAATAATTAGTTGGAAATCCCATGCTGAAGGTGATTTCAGGACTGTAACAGTAAGATGAAGAGCATTTATTTATAAAAAAAGAATGAAATGCACACATAAAAACAGGAAACAAAACCGATCACTGAAAATAATTTAAATGTTATTTAGCAATCAGAGTATTTAATTTTCCCTGGGTGGCACTAGATACAAGTGAAAGACTTCTGGAATGCAGGCTACGACTAGGAGCTTTGCTGAGCTCAAGAAAAATAAGCAAGCAACAGTATTTAGTAAAGGAGGTTTACCGGAAAACAATACTGGTTTACTGGGTGGGCACTCAGTATCATGGGGCTATGGAAAACAATGGGTATGAATAGTACATACATAGCTTATATTTATTTATTTATTTATATTTGTTGACAGTTATATAACAGTAAAAGCAGTGAAAGAGGAGAGAGAGGGAGAGACTTTGGAAATCAGACAATTATAAGAGGTGGAGGACAAAGACACACCCTTATTAAATAACAGCAGAACAGTGGGGGATGGGAAACATTTCATGGAACAAGCAGGTCAACTGCAGAGGCTAACAATCAAATAAAGGCAATATGAGATCTCTTTCAGAAATGTTAACTTAATGTGGTGCGGGTGGATGAGGCAGGCACAGAATGCATGCAGTTAAATTATACGCAGAATATAAAGGCACTGAAGCCCAAACTGAAGCAGAGGCAATTCTCTCACTATTGAACTTCTATAATTTAAGGCACCAGACTATGCAGACATTTATCAGTAACCCTTTTTATGGAAAAAAGTGCAGCAATAAATGATTAAGGCACAAATCTGGTAGTAGGAATATGCAGTTCTGCCACATATGTGAATTAAACTACAAGACTTTGGACCAGCTGGGTTTAAAATACAAACAGATAGCTTTTACAACTAATTCTACTTGTGGAAATAGAAGTGCAGAATAACTAAGGTTCCAGAACAAACTAAAAAATGTAATCAGATGGAACATAGCAGAAATGTACAAATGAATATTACCACACAGGTATATGTACACTTAAATATTTAAGCAGAATTAAAATATTAAAATAATTCTCTTTCCTTATTTTTGAAAAGCTAGTTATTCACATTTCCATACTTCTCCCATTCTTTGATAAAAGATGCTGGGTAAGAGTAGCTCTGCATTGAAAATATGAGCTAGCTAGAGATCTATCCAATCAAATAAAGGTAATATTGGAGCCTTTCAAGGACTATCCAATCAAACAAAGGGAACATTGAAGGCTTTCAGAAAGTTTAGCTTAATGTGTTAGTAGGGAATGGAGCAGACACAGAAGCAAGCAGGTAAATGATAAGCAGAATATAAAAACACTGAAGCCCAAACTGGAGCAGAGACAATTCTCTTCCTATCAAAGTTCTACTACAATTTAAGGCATCAGGCTATGCAAAAATTTACAAGTAACACCATTTATGAAAAAAATGTAGTAATAAATGATTAAGGCACAAATCTAGTAAAAGGAATACACAATTCTGCAACAATTGTGAATTGAACTACAAGACCTTGGCCTTGCAAGGTTTAAAATACAAACAGATAGTTCTTACAGTTAATTCTACTTGTGGAAATTGAAGTGCAGAATAACTAAAGTCCCCAAACAAATTAAAAATGCAATCGGATCAGAGCAGAAAAGTACAAAGTAGTATCACTACAAAGGTTACTAAAAGTGCACTAAAATAATTAAGCAGAATTGTTTTTACCTGTATGGTAGACTTTTCAGGGTCTATATTACGTTATCGGATACTAATGTATTTGAAAATGTAATAGTCAACCTGTAAATGTTGAAGTCATGAAACTTTGAACATTTAAAAAAATACAAAAATACACCCAAGCAAGCCATTTAAACACTGTAAGCAGGGGAGCAAGCCCCCCTGCATCCCTCACACCCCTCTACTTAAATATACCACCTCCGAGATCGCCATACAGTGCAGACAATGGAAAACTTCCATTTCTGCACTGTATGGAGATCTCCATTGAAATATTCAGTGTTTTACGAGTTTGACATTTCTGGGTCGACTATTATGTTTTTGAATACATTAGTATTCGATAACGTAATAAAGACCCAACTTTTCAACATTGCTGTCTCATACCCACAGTTCTTCCTATACCAGGTATTGTCTGATGTTCTGCAAGGTTCTGTTTTTTTTAAATGCTTTTATTAAATTTTCATAAAATATACTCACTACAAAATTTGTAATCAGAAATATACATACATATTTAAAAGTATGAAAAAAAAAACTAATCTTATAAATACAGAAACAAACAAAATAACTATTTACAAGAGTGCCCATCAACCTTCTTGTCATTCCTGTTGTTGCATGTCTGTTCAATTCCAGAATGTTTATTTTTGCTTGTCAAGCAGTTCTTTAAATTGCATTCATACATTGAGGCAAGAGGTAATTCTGTTCATTCTTGCTCTGATTGTAATGCTTTCTAGATGAGTTACTTTGGTTGCTAAACTTATGAATTCTTTAAATGAAGGAGTGAATTCATTTTTCCAGTTTTGTGTGATAACTTTTCTGGAGATGGTCAATACAGTCTACAATATATTATATTTTGTTCTTTTAACACAAGTGGGAATAGGGGTATTAAAAGGAATATGATTTAGATAAAATAAATGTATCTCCAAAAATGCCTGTAAAAAGAATTAATATTATTCCAAAAAGGAATCAAGACAGTGCAATCAAAAAACATGTGTTGCCAATCTGTTGTAAGTTCTTTCCTGCATATCCAACAAAGTTGCTTTTTCTTATATATCAATTCAATTTTATGAGGGGTTAAGAAGAACCTATGCACAAACTTCCATATAAACAAATGCCATCTAAGAGAAGAAGTAGTATGCTTAGGTGATGATAGAAATATTTTTGTCTTCTTCACATGATGGTCTATTATTGATTTGGGTAAAATAGTTCCAATATGTATCATTGCATGTTTTCATTTCCCTCTTTACCACTTTATTCACGTTGGACAAGAGACCGAGTCCCAAGGAATTTTGTTGAAATAAAAATATGATATATTCAGTCAATTTGGGGACATAATCCCTTAACATTGGTTGCATTGACTTAATGTCCCTTTCTATACATAGTCTACAAGATTGTATATCTGACCACATATCTTTATCCAAGTAATATTTATTCCTAATGTAATCTACTGAGTGCAGCTTTTCATCTTTCATTAACTGAAACCAGTACAACAGATTCTTTTCTTTAAAGGCAATCTATCAAAACAAAATTAATCAGTAAATCCAATCACCTAAAATAAACCTATTCACATAGAAAGAAAAGTAGCAGAACTAGAAATAGTCTAAATGAATTCAAAGATTATTACAATGAAATTACTCAAAATAATATACTAATTGATCCACAGGAAACAATCAAAACATTTATTCAAAATAAAATAGAAAAAACTAGACCATCAAACGACCAAATTAAATTAATTGACAAACCGATTTCTATGTCTGAACTTCAAACTCAAATTTCTAAATCAAAGTCTAATAAAGCACCAGGTAATGATGGAATTATATCTGAACTTTACAAGCTATTACCTAAAGAAGCCCTACACTTATTACATAAAGTTTTTTTTTTCTATAGGTAAGGATTGAACTAAAGTTTCTCCTTCTTGGAAATATACCCTTATCTCTCCAATTTAAAAAAAACACCAAGTATCCTACTCAATGTTCTTCATACAGACTCATTTCACTTCTAAATGTAGATTATAAACTATTCATGGCAATTGATGCTAATAGACTAAAACACATTCTACCTTCTATGATAGATGAAGATCAGACTGGGTTTATTTTAAATAGAAACAACTATGATAATATTGAAAGAATAATTACAATAATTAACTATGCAAATAGCACAAATGAGAACATAACATTAATGAGTCTTGATATAAATAGTGCTTTTCTCTCACACCTTGAAGTATCTTTTGCTTCTTCTAGAAGAATACATGTTTTCTTTTAATTTTGCACATCTTATTAATCTTCTCTATACATATAGTTTTGCATATGTCAAAATAGGTACTTTCACATCTGATTCTATACAATATTAAAAGGAACTAAACAAGGATGTACTCTTTCACCTCTGTTTTTTACTCTAGTTATGGAACCTTTTGCTAATTTTATTAGATCAAATACAGGTATAAAAGGTATTAAAATAACACAGAATCCATGTTCTAAAATTCAGTTGTTTGCAGCTGACAACTTAGTCAGTGATAATAATAAATCTATATCTGCAACTTTTTTAGCAATGGAACTATTTCAAAGAAAATCTGGTTTAACATTTAATGAAAACAAAACAAACATTTTACTGATAAACATAAATAAAAATAAAATCCCAAATAAGTTCCTTAAATATACTGTTAGAGAAAAGAAAATGAATTACTTGAGAATAACCATAATGGATAATATTAAAAATAAAGTAAATTATAATTATACAATTTGTATAAATAAGATAAAGAATCTAACAGACAAATGGAATAAAATTGTCTTTACAATGGAAGAAAGACTTTCTATCATCAAATTGATTATCTTGCCAAAAGTCCTATATATTATTCAGTCATTATCATTATCATTGCCTCCTATGAAAACCTGTATTAAAGAATATAACACTTTAATACTGAAATTTCTTTGGTTCCCTGACAAACCAAGAATTGCCTTAAATCATCATATAAGAGACCAGGAAGTAGGGTGAATAGGACTACCAGACATAGAATTATATTCATTATCATAAGTTATGAAAACAATATATCTTTGGCTCAACAACACTTATACAGCCAGATGGAAAGAATTTTTAGGAAACCTTTTTATGCATTTTAACTGTAATAGATATACAGATAATTATCTTATATTAAATAACAGTTTATTGTGGTTATTAAATAATTAGATTATAGGGAAAAGTTACCGAACAAGTAATTCTTACTTCATTTTGACTATATTAGATACTTTTAAAAATTTTATATATAGAAATCTGGCTTATAAAGCATGGATTTTCCTTATGTTTCCTATAGTATATACTCAAAGTAATATCCATACTTCAAATTTAAAAGCAAAGGTTCTGTTTTTTGACCACTTAGTTTATCTACAATAATATCTTCATAATTTCCCAAAAAATATCGGCAATTTCATACTTTAAAATTATGATATTGCCATCCGGGAATCTGAAGCTTTACCTGAGACCATCTGTAAATTTCTTCACTCTACCCTGGTTCGGTTAAGTCAGGCTTATGAAATCAAAGTCAATCACAGACAGCAAAAAGCAAAGATTTGTGACACACAGATATGCCTTAGCTTATGCAGTAACATCTGAAATGTTATTGGTTTTGATGGTAGACATCTAAAACAGCAGAGTCAATAGAATATATTGGTGTCTGGCTAGACACGTCACTTTTATAATTCATAACATTAGAAATAAAATTAAATCAATGCTTTGCAAATAAGGCAACATTTCTAGCTAATTTACTAAAAAGTGCAGGATTGTCATAGGCAAAGAAGCAGTTCTAACAATCTGTGAGTACTCCCTTCCCATCTCTGGGCCACTTCTGTCAAAAAATTGAAAACATGCAGAATCACATTTGTGAGTCTGGCTGGGTTCTGATGCTGTGCAAAGTTCTTTTCATGCACCAATGCAAGGGCTTACATGGACCTATTTCTGTGTAACTATTGTCTCTTAGATTGTCTGTCAGATTTCCTGACTCTACTACAATTTATTTATTTTATTTATTTATTTTACATTTGTTGACCAGGTATGTCCAACTGAGCTGAGGAGCCCTTTTTCAGCAGAGGCCTGGGGATAAAAGCTCCAAATATTATACAATTATCATAAAACAAAAACAATCAAAGCAGCAGAAAATCCGTAATTGTTACAATACAAAAAGTAGATGTTAGTAATATGTCCTATGAGAATAAGAAATATTAACACAAGAGATTACATAATGCAATAGAGATCATATTGAAAGCTGCAGTTAGGCAGGACATCTACTATTGAATGTTACTAAAAGACATTAGCATATTAGGTTAAAAAGACAGTTGAGGGACTAGATTAAGGGAAGCATAGAGTGAGCCTGTGAGAGGAAAAGTAGAGAGCAGGAGGTTGATTGTCATTTGCATGAGGGGAATGTTCAGGGAGGGTGAGTCCAGTGGCAATTCCAGTGGCATTTAAAATACTCATTGATGGCTGTCTTAAATTCTTTAGGATGTGTGAGGGTCCTGATTTCTAGTGGGAGTTTATTCCAAGCAATAGAAAGATGATAGGTATATATGTTGCACCCAGATTTGGTCTTGGGTTTATAGATATGTAGTAGGTCATGGGTAGAACTCCAGAGAGGTCTAGTAGGAAAATAGTGGGAGGATAGAGTCAGATAGTAGGAAGGCTGGAATAGGACAGAGTGGATGATCTGGAGTTGAGAGAGGAGAAGCAGGTGGGGTAGTTTGAGCCAGTTTAGGTGTTTTAGAGAATGGCAGTGATGGGATGTGTACGTTTGGTGAGCAATGAATCTAGCTACCTTGATGTAAGTAGGCTCAAGTTTGGTCAGTAGTAAGGAGCTGAGATTTGTGAGAATTTGGGAACTATACATTTGACTGGGTAGAAGGTAAGTATAAGAGAGAGTACTCTTGGCTTCAGCAGTGAGAAACCTCTTGTTTCTGTACAAAAGCCCTAATTTCTGGTGAGTTTTTCTGATACAATTATTTACATGTAGATCAAATTTAAGTTGATCATAGATGGTGATGCCGAGGAGTTTTGTGCTGTATTCAACTTCAATGGGAGTGTTATTAAGAGACTGTTGGAGAAGGTGGATTTAATATGGTTAACATTTCTGGGGATAAAGAGTAACAATTTAGTTTTTTTAGGGTTGAGGATGAGCTGGTTATTGGAGAGCCAGGTTTCAACTGAATTAAAAGATGTCTGAGTAGCTGATAAGAGTTCAGAGGGAGAGTTGGCAATGACGATGACTGTCATCTGCATATTGAACTAGGCAAGACTGAGTGCAAAAAGTATAGAGTAGTTTAGTAAAGATATTAAAAAGTAGTGGCCCAAGAATAGATCCTTGGGAAACACCCATTTTTACTGGGTGAGGAGGGGATAATGCACACTGCCATCTCACTGATTGCAGCCTATCAATGAGGTAGCTGGAGAACCATGCAACAGTATCAGAGGAGAAGTTAAGGTTAGACAGTTTTTCCAGAAGAAGAGAGTGAGAGACAGTGTCAAAAGCCTTTGAGAAATCTAAGAATAGGTAAGAGATAACTTTATGGTCATCTTTGGCTGGATAAATTGTGTTAAAAAAGGATATTAGGGTTGTGGTAGTGCTATGTTTAGGTCAGAAGCCATGTTGAGTGGGTGTGAGAAGATTTTCCTGTATTAGATATTGCATGATTTGTTTGTGTGTACATTTTTCCAGGACTTTAGATAGAGGGGAGAGGATAGAGATAGGTCTGAAATTGGTGATATTTGAGGAATTACCTCCTTTGTGGATAGATAAAGTGTAGAATTGTTTCCAGATAGAAGGGACTTTAGATTCAGATATGGAGCAATTAATTAGGATAGATACAGGGAGAGCAAGAGAGTCAGCTTCTAGCTGAAGGAAATATGAGGGGATGTTGTCAGCTGATACTGAGCATGGTTTTAACTTGGAGAGTAGAGTTTTGATATAGCAGGTAGGTACAGGTTTGAGGGAAAAAGTATGTGCAGAGTTTTTAGTTGGAGCAGGTTCAGAGAAGTTTGCAGGGTTAGTATTAGAGTAGTTAGGATTAGGGTGAAATAGTTTGCTTACTATTCTACTATACCCATTTGTCTGTTGTGATAGTCCTTTGGGCAGTATTCATAGTCTGGGGCTTCGTGAGTACATTGCAGTCATGTGTGGACAGCAGTGCTATGCAGATATTCAGTTAAGGTCAGCAAAAAAGCAGTTGTGTTGAATATGGAAAAGCAAAGCAATTTATTTAATCACTCCTACTTTTTTAAGTTGTACAAAGTTGATCATTTTGTACTTGCAAAGTATTTTGTGAAATTGTAAATGGTCTGTGCAATGGATATTGCAGGCAAGTGAGGCTGAGTGCAATCAGGCTGAAAGTATTAAACAAAAGCTGTGGACTGTGCAGCACCTGAGAGGATTTAAAAAAAAAATAAAGGGTTTATAACTTTTTCATATACAGGACTCCTTTTGTGGATACCTTGTGTAAAGAAAATGAAAACATTGTCATCTGGGTTAGCATGTCTGGCAGGAGATTTGTGTATATTCTCAGATTAATTTGTATTGTATGCCAGCATGTCTAATTGTCAACATGTAAATAAGTTTTTGACATGTTGAGTATTGCCCTGTTTATACAAAATGTTTAAACAATCTTTCAGTGTTTTGATACATTTCTAATTGTGCATGTTTGTGAGGGAGATTCTAAAGTAAAAACTGTCTGTGGAGTATCAGATGATCAGTAGGTGATGTCATTAGAATGTTCCTGGTAGCTATGTGATTATTTGAACAGATGATTGACAGGGAAAATTGCTTTTTCAAACAGCTGATTGTTATTTTTAAAATAAGACAGTTAAGACTGTTAACTTTGACTATAAAGGAGACTGCTGATGTTAGTTGTGGACAGGTGGTTCAGAATTGCAGTCAGTTACAGTGCTGTGCAGTAGATACCCAAGAAAATAGACTCACCAAAAACTATAAGCCTGCCTTTGCCTTGCTGTTATGTTTTAGATTAGATCAGGGACAGTATTCTCTATTTAGATTAGAAAATGTAAATTATTTAGATAGAGGTTTTCTAAGATGATGGACTTCTATCGTACAGTTTAATTTTATATTTCTGGTGAATGAATTCTGGTGTTTATTGAAAAAATATTGTTTTACATTCTTGTAATCATTTTACTTATTATTAAATGTTTTTCATTACTTTACATTGTGGTTGGACAATCAGTGTGTTCTTTAGAGATTAGAGAGTGTTTATACCTGTTCAGTACTCCCCAGGTCACCTCAAATGCCTTGCTGCTTCTGGTCATAGCTATCATTTATTTTGATATTTAATTTTTAATAATTGATTACCCTTTGAAGGGTGTGTAGACCTGTCTGACTCTGGTGGCAGCATTACCATTTGTACTGGGGAGGGGACACAGCTGGAAATCTGCATCAGGCTTCTCATAAGTGTTTGAGTATGTGAGATTTAAAGTTGTTTTGACTGTGAGTGAGTAAGAGGTCTTAAACTGGAAGACTTTGCTCTGAAGTTTATAATAAAGGATTACATTTGGGTGGACAGAGGTATATAGTCCAGTCCCAGGAAATAGAGCATGTTTGTGTTCTTAAGGGAAATTGTGGAATTTTACTCTTCTGCGCTCTATGCTCTGATGTCTTTCTGTGACTCTCCCACACTGGAGTCAATGGTGAGGATTGAGGCTCCTTAATTACTGACTCAGGTTTTAAGTGGGGGACGTCACTTATTGGTGGCAGTCTAGTGGGATATTAAGTGGATGTCACACCCTGATAGTTTCATTAAAGAATAGAAAGGGGTGATAGGACAGATTGAAAAAAGGGGAGACAAAACAAAGAGGTGAACACATAAGGAAGACATCAAGAGGGGTTGGGCAGGTGAGAGAGAAGGGGCACTATGGTTTCATCAGGGATAGACCCCCCATTTTTCAAATTTTGTTTTCTAAGAGGTTAGTGTGGGTGGAAATTAGGGAAGACTGTGAAGGAGAAATGGCAAGGGAAGAAGGACAGAGGAAGTCCCAGCTGTGTACCCAGCCCACAGAGCCTCAAACACATCCATTGCCAGAAGGTGTTGTAGTGGAGGACCCTGATGTTGAGGGGGTAGTGACCAGTATTGTCTCAGTGGTCAGCACCAACTGGGTGAGCGTGTTTTCTACATGCTGAACAGGGGCATAGGTTGGCAGAATTATTCTGTCATCTGCCTCTACCAGTACATCCTCAGCCAAACACCAAAGCCCCCATTCTGTGAGGCTTGCCAGGCTGCCATGTGCAAGAGTGTCTGCAAAACTGGTTCCTCCACCCTGACCATGTGAGGAAGTCCATGGAGAGGCAGAAGTTAATCTCTCTCTCTCTAGGTTGGGAGGTCCAGGCCTGTTCTGCTGTTAAAAAGTTGAAAACCGCTCCAATATAGGAACCACAATAAAGCAAAGGAATCACAACCATCAATCACAGGTTAACAGTAGCTGACAATAAGGCACCGACCAGGAATGCAGTAAAACACCATTTAATCCACAGATAATGAAACAGACTGAGCGCTTTCTCCAGGTCTACTGGCTTCTTCAGAGTCCTGTTCTGCTGTTAACAGATTTGGATCTGTATTAAAGAAAAAAAAATGGGGGAGAAGCAAAACAGCAAAGGAGAAAGAAACACATAGACAAAAGAAGGAAAAAGAAGAGAGAGAGTGAGAAAGAGAAAAAAACAGTGGGAAGTGACAAAACAGAAAAAGCACAATAAATCCATACAATACTCTCTTAATGCAAGATAGCAACACAGTAAACCACTGCAGAAAAACATCTTTATTGAAATAAACTTGAGCTTATATGTACAAATGGAGGTAGTGATTGGTGAATTGCTTATGTAACTGGGAAGAATGTATAAGAATAGTGCTTTATGCACATTTGTGATGAAAAGGAATGGGATTTTGTCTTTCTGAAGGGATGTCTTTTAATTATGTACTTTTCAAATATATTTTACATTACTCAGAGAAACAGAAAAAAAATCATTAAATATTGCAGTTAATCATGATTAAATGACAGCATAACACATTTCACATGATCTGTTTCTGTCTTCATTTGCATTTCTTTCAGCTGCAAAGATATAACATTTGTTTGCAGGAGTACTACTGAAATCAGTTTTAAAAATTAGCATTGCTGTATTACTGTTTATGCTAATTCAAATTCTGTATAATAATTTGTACTATGTGTAGTTAATTAATAAATACCTTTTGGACACCTGTAATACTTACCGGAAGATTCAACCAGACATTGCATTCATCTCTTCTACTATTGGGAATTATATTGTATCTCTTCCTCAGCTATAAGTAAAAGACAGAAGGATACTCTTGTTTACCTGTATTTGCATTTATTAAACATATACGCTTCTGATATTATCTGTAAAAATATCTTATTTGTCTATTTCTGTATGATTTTAACTGTTGGGATGCATGTGTGTGTATTATTAAATACAGTATTTAAATATTCTATTGAATTGTGTAGGATGGTAAAGAAAGATGAAATGAGTCTTTTTGTTTTAAAAAAAATGTGTGTAACACTCTGTGGAATACCTGAGCTGGAAAGGCTGAAATGTATCAATTCAAGAAAGCATGAATCTCCTTTTCTGGAGAACTTTGTCTAATGTATAGAAATAGTGAAGTAAAACAGAAAGCTCTCTGAAAATGTATGTGCTTCTCATTCTTTCAGCAAAGTAAGCCTCACTCCCCTCCCTCAACAGACATTCTATCTAGGGGGCGCCCCTCCCTCAAAAGACATTCTATCTAGGGGGCGCCCCTCCCTCAACAGACATTCTATCTAGGGGGCGGTGTCATTTCAGCCATGCTGTACGTGCAGGTAGAAATATGCATAAATAAATAATTAGATTAAGCAATTGCTTTTACTTATATTTGGTTATCTTCCACAAAACATATCTTATGCAATATTAATAAAAAGTCTTACAACTTTTTTGGTGCAATAATACAAAATGTTTTAATTGCCACTTTTATTTCCTAACTGTATTATATGCAGTCAGCTTTACTGATATTTGAACATCAGTAATAGATTTACAGCTATTTATACAGATTATTATTTTCATACTCTTTTCTGGCATTTCCATTTATTACTGTAACCTGTTAACACACACGGGTTTTTCACTTTCTTGAAAACATGGATGTCTGATTACAGAAATGCAAGTCCTTTTTTATGAATTTCAGAATATCAACTCTAGTATATATTTTCAGGTAAATATATCTGATTCTTGAAGTACATGTAGTTGTGCAATTTTTAACCCCACATTTTGTATTTTATATAAATATACATACAGCTATATGTGGATAAAAAAATACTTACTATAGAGCTCTGACCTTCTTGCTATAACCTGATCAGCCCACTCAGCACTCTGGTCAGCCCTATGTTTCTGCAAAATGTCATATCTGTTACTGCATTGCTAACTGGAGTGGGTTATACATGTCAGGGTTGACAGGTGATCATAAAATCATAGGATCATAGGAGGTTACTAGGCTAATGGCCCCGAGGTCCTTACAAGCCTAGCCAAGTTCAACCCATGTTCCCAAGAGTGTCTGGTTCAAGTAGACACTAAAATTAGCACCTATTGCCCCTGTCCAAAGAGAGACACAGGTGGAACTCCTGCAGCAAATTTCTGGTTACCCATCCACTCATCCAAATTACACTTAAATAGGGCCAATGAGGGGCTTTAACATGAATAGAAAATTTGTTCCAAAGGTGGGGCAACCTCTGTAACACAAATTTGTCTCTCCAGCAAGTTCTGTTGATGTCACATACCAGGTTAAGTCCTTCAAGTGAGTGACCCGTGTAACATTTGACTTGCGAAAGTGCAGCATTTTCTTTAAAGCTGGGTCAGAGATTGCTCTGTATACAAGACACAGGCCACCTCTGAGTAAAAGTAAAGTGACAATGATTTCATTCTGTCCGCACAAGTAAGATCTTGAAGACCCTTAATTTTCTTTGTAAGGACCCTTTGTGGTCTCTCCAATTGCTGCAGATGCTTGGAAAGGAACATACCAAAGAGGGCATTGTATTCTATTATTGGCCTGATGAGGGAAGAGTACAGGGGGTTATAACCTCTTTTTTTTCTGGAGGCAATGCCCTTAGTTATGAGATGAGCAATATAAAATGCCCTTCTTACCAGTGTGGAGACATGGTGATCGAAGTTAAGGTTGTTGTCAACCTGTGTGCCCAGATGTCACACCACTGACTGTGTGCTCTGAGTATTGCTATTCATGTGGTAGTTTGCAGGAACATCACCCTTGCTAAAGGGGATGATAATGCATTGTTTTGCATTAAGTTTAAGAACATGACTTTGGCACCAGTCATTAGTCTGTGTAAGAATTTCTTGCAGGATGTTGACGTCACTAGGGGTTTCAATGATTGCTCCCAGTTTGCAGTCATCAACAAACTTTGCCAGCCACAGTCCTTTAGTTTTAGTCTGTAATTCAGAAAAGTAGATTCCAAACGGTAGGGGTCCCAGAACTGATCCCTGTGGAACACCACTGGTTATGGGTCTGCTGGAGGAAGTGGAATCCCCTATTTTGGCTGTAAGAGTTCTATCAGTGAGCCAGTTTGTAACCCACCTGACAATATATGGCTTGATACCCAGCTGGGTGAGTTTATCAATGATGCCTGAGTGGGGGATTCTGTCAAAGGCCTTGGCTATGTCTAGGTAGGCAATATGCATAGATTTGCCCTTGTCTAGGTCTTTGGTGACTGTCTTGAAGAAGTCCACCAAGTTTAACAGGCATGATATCACCTTGGCAAAGCCAAATTGGGTGGGGTCAAGCATTTGGAGATTTCCTATGTCTTTATTAATAAGGTCCATGATGATTTGTTCCATGGCCTCACAGATACGGCTGGTCAGACTAATGAATCTATAGCTCTCGGGGTCTGTGGATGCACTCCCTTTGTGCAAAGGGATGACGGTAGCTGTTTTCCATTCCACTGGGATGAAGGCAATGCTTAGGCTGTGATTGAAAAGGGTGCTCAAGGGTGATGCTAATTCCTGTTTTAACCCACATAAAATGCAGCCTGGGATGTTGTCTGTTCCCATAGAGGCTGTATTTTTGGCCGTAGAGAGGGCATTTAAGACCTGCACCTCAGAGATACTAGGTGGGGGACAAGGTGTTAGGGATACTTTGCGGTATATGTGGTGGGAACAGGGGATTGAAGTTTTCACAGAACCTGTCAGCCAGCAGGTTTGCTATATCCACAGGTTCTGTATATGTAGTACCATTAACTATGAGTTCAGTGCAAATCTGGGCCTTACCTTTGAGGTTATGGATGTAACTAAAGAATGCCTTGTGGTTATCCTTAGTTCAGGAAGCTAATTTAGATTTGTAGTTAGCTTTGGAGATTTCACTAGGAGTCTTATTTGCTTAAATTGAGGAGGGAGTGTTTCCAGTTTTGAGACCGTTCCTTCCTATTTTTAGATAGCAATCTATTTCTCCTGTTGTATAGCCTATTAATGGCAGTTGTCCACCAGGCAGGTTTGCTTTTCCTTGAAGATCTTTATTTGGTTCTATCAGGTACAGCAGAGTCAATGGAAATGTACAGGTGCTTGTATAAAGCATTGGTGTATAACTCAACATAGGTGTCTGTTCCATCAGTGGGAAAGGGGCTATGAAGCTATTTATGCCATCACGTAAGTGGCTGTAATTAGCTTTGATGAAGCTTTTTGTCTAGTTGCTGGTAAGGGTGATCTTGTGTTATAGTTACTTCTAGCAAGACTGATTTGTGGTAAGATCTCACTAGGGGTGGCCACATACTGGGGTGGTGCAGTGGTCCCCCATGTTGAGCACCAGGTCCAGGATGTTTGAACCCCTTGTGGGTGTGTCAACCAGCTGCTCCAGGGCATTAGAGTTAACAAAGTCCAAGCACCTTTGGGCAAGTGATTAACAATGCATATAATTTACCAAGTCTACAAATGGGTCATTAAAATCACCCCAAACCAGGTTGTTTGGTTGTATCTTGGTTGACTCAAATAGATCCAAGTAGGCTGAGTGGATGTTCTGATTCATGGAGGGGGTTCTATAGCTGGCAATGACCTGAAGAAGGGTCTTAGCTACAGTCAATTGCTCCTGAAGTAATTCAAGGGAATTGTGCTGTTTAACCAATCTAGAGCTGTATTAATCTTTAATGAATATTGATGCACCACCTCCGTTTGTTGTTATGCCTTACGTTTGTGGTCTGAATGTGTGGAAGGAAATGTAGCCTGGTATAGTTGGGGTGCTGTCTGCAGCTTTAAACCAGGTCTCAGTGACTGCACAAATGTCAGCATCTTCCAGGGTAAGGACTACTTCAAGTAAGTGCATTTTCTGGTTTAGACTCCTAGCATTTAGCAGCATAACCTTGAGGGTGTTTTTAGAGGTATTTTTATGTTGGGAATTTTGTTTTTTTCACATTGTCTAAAATAGGCACTATGGGGATGGCAAGAGCCTTAGCCAGTAACTGAAATCCCAGGGGTGACAGATGAAGACCATCTATGTAAAAGCATTGAGGTTTCTTGACCATGTCATCTCAGGCTGGCAGATACTGGATCCCCTTTGAATGATATCAGAAACTAAGCCAATTGTTGAAGTCAATCATATTTTGTTTGTATTGAGGTATCATACTAGGTTCAGGTAAAATGCTACTTAAAGCTAGGGACATAGCTGCCCGAGACACATAATCAGAGAGCTCAGTCATGTCTCTCTTCATATAGTCCCGTGAGGTATGTCTCAAGTTGTTCACACCAACATGGACTATGACGGAGTCATAACAGTGCCTGTTGTTGAGAAACTTGAGTGCATGTGTGATGTGGTGGATCCTGGCACCTGACAGACAGCTGACTGTGACCTTTTCTTTATCCAGCCTGGTGAGAGGAACATCTGTGTGTCTCACAACTGAGTCATCTATGACTAAGATGTTTGTTTTTGTGTTGTGCCTTAGGGGCTTGACTGGTGAGACACTGGTATGTGATATATTAAGTGTACTATGTTCTGCAGAGAATGCATTATGTGAACTGTGCTTGTGTTTGTGTTTGGGAAGTCTCTGATGTTTAGGTAGGCTTCTCGTAAGGACCCCCACCTATGGATGTTTATGTGTTGTTGGTTTGGTAGGTGCAGGCAGTGAGGTGTGCATGCTGACAACCTGCTTAGTACCAGATGAACTGACTGGTGAGTGAGAGAGCCTGGATTCTAGGATCTTGGTAGAGATGCATCTCTCATATAATGAATTTGTATGGACTAGAAGATGTTGGTTGTTAGTATAAAAGAGGCAATTGCTACATTGTCTCAGGATGCCCATGTCAACCAGGCTGGCTGAAGAAAGTTTGGAAAATTGTCCATCCATAACGCTAGGTAAGCTGATGTGGTCAAAAAACAGGGAGAGGACAATAAGGACCAAGTAAAGTAGAGGATAGGAGAAGTGGACAAAAATATGAAGAGTTAGTGGGTAGGATCTTGTTGGTACCTCAGGAGCTTTGCTAAATGTATCACCTGTCAGTGAGGGACAATCATGAAAAATCACTGATGGAGCACCAGCAGAGTGCTAAGGGAAAATTTGCAGGCAAAAGTGTTTTCGTCTATAACCACCAATGGTGCCCACCACTGTGCAGCAGTGCGTGATATGCAAATGTGGTGCTATGTTCCAAACAGGCACAAACTGATCTAAACAAATTAACCAATAAAAAAGCACACAACTGAGCCCTGTTCTAGCAACCTTCAGATGACTTCTGACTGCACACTCCTGCCAAAAGTGTGCAGAGGAACCCTCTCCAATAAATGATGGCCTGGTTTAGTGCTCAAGTTATACAAATAGAGCTAGATTCAGCAGGTCTGAATCTAGTCCATGCTACAGCAACAAAGTGCACCACTTTCAGAAAAAAAAAACAGTTCAAATATGCAGGCACAATAAGCCTTCAACCAGCAATTCCCAGCTCAGAAGGGCAGAATCTCCCTTCTCCTCTCACAAAAGTGTAGAACAAAAACTTTATTAATATAAAATAACTGGGTTGAAGCTCAAATGCTTAAATCAGAACTAAGACACATTTAGAATAACAGACACACTAAGCCTTTGACCAGCAATTCCCAACTTAGAAGGATGTAATCTACCTCTTCTGCCACAAGACTGTAGATCACAAACCTTCTTAATGTGAAACAATTGGCCAGAAGCCCAAGTACTTAAACCAAAACCAACAGACTTAGAATAACAATTACAATTTAATCAAGCTACTTACAAGCAGTAATAAATGCAGCAGAATAAATGCAATTTAACGTTTTTAAGAACAAGCAGCAAAAGAAAAATAAAGTAATAAAGTCAGAAGAAACACAAATACAGTAAAAGCAACTAAATGAAGTGCACTTTTTAATGTTAAATTGGAAGTTAGGAAACAGAAGATAATACAAGGTTGAGAAACTAAGGGGGTGGGCCTTCCCAAATGATCTCTCTGTACTCAGTAGAATGAGCTGATGAGATGGGACTGGGAGGAGTTTCCAAAATTAGATCTATAGTAGGGGTGGGCAACTCAAAAGCCACCACGTTTAAGAACAAAACAACAACTGGCTGGGTGGGAGGGAAAATTAAAATGCAGCCAGAGATCAGCAATATTCAGGCAGAGTACAACTAGCAGGTCAAACACTTTTGCTAAATAGAGATATTTCTAACTGAAAGAGAAATGCTGTTTCATAGCTTCTCCCACTAATTATCTGATGTTATTTTCTCTTTGCAACGGAATCATTTGCTAACTTTTCTCCTCTTAAAACTCCAAAAAAACAGAAAGCTTAAAACAAAAAAAATGTAATACAAGAATATGATACAAAATAGAAGTAACCAAACCTTAAATCAAAAGCTTTGATTCAAAATAAAATGCAGCCAGAGATCAGTAATATTCAGGCAGAGTACAGCAAGCAGGCCAAACAAACACTTCCAAATGTATGGAATATCCTGTAGAACCCAGGACCATGTGCATGGCAGTCATACACTTACACCTGTTGCTGCAAGAATGTTTAAGTTGTTTCATACTAGGCTAATTGAGCATGTGGATTATTTAAAATCTAGCCAACTATCACATGTGAGAATCAAACCCTGCATCTTTTGTCTATAAGGAAAACAACTTTAAACATTATGTCAGCCTCACACAACTCCTGCTGGATACCAGTTTTCTTCCACATACTGTGACCCATGCAGGCCTGAATCCTCTCCAGGTATGAATCATGCAAAAGGTACAACATTAATAAGGTCTCTCTCTCAGAACAGGAGCACGGCCTTGTGCCTTCACAGGTGCTGCCATCATTTGAAGAGCCAAAACCAGAATGAAAATAATATGCTGAGAGCTGCATTAAGCAGAGTTAGAACCAAACTCTTTTCACTAGCATGCTCATTAGACTGTCTATGTAACAAAACTGCTTTGTCGCACATTATTTTTTTTCTTAAAGAGAAACACTTACCTGACCTTTCCATTACTAATTGATTATTTCTTAGTTTATCTATAATAATAATGTGTTGACAGCAATATTCCTTGATAAAATTTGCATCTTTTTCTGTTTTACTGTAACAGCAGTCTTCTGGAGACATGCGTGAATGGGCGTACCTTCATTGAAGGTTGTGCGTCAGGGCTGGCAACTCGGTACGTAAAAATCTACTGCCAATCATTAGCGGACCAGAGTTCCGCTGTGGCGACCCCTAACCGGGAAAAGCCGAAATATACAACAACTGTAACAGCAGATTGTATCATGCAGTGAAGTGGGACCTATTCATTTTTCTTCTCACTTTTTTCTTTTTTTTTTCTTTTTTTTTATAAAGATAGTGGAGAAATGTCAATAGTAATGTGAAATATTATTTCTAGGACTTTTTGATATGTATCACTTGTTTGGGTGTGATATACAGTGCTGAATGGGTAGGGATTAACCTTCAGATTGCTTTCAACCTGACATTCAGATGACTTTATTTTGAATTTTAGAAGTGTATTCTTATATTGGTTAGTTTAGGCCAAGCAGTACATATCTGTGAATAGCTTGGCATTGCTGCAGACTGCTGCAGAGTTCATAAATGTCTGCAGTGCACCCATGGCTGTTACAGTTACATTCATGTACTGGGTGACACATGCTCACAGTCGGCAAAGTTCCGGAATGCACCAGTATAATTTCTAACACGTTTGCGTAATACTATGATTCATAAGTATGCATATAAATTAATCTAATTTGCATACTAAACATAAATCGGCCTGAGTTTACACTTCAAGGTTGAGCTGTGTCATATTGACTCACAAAGAGCTGAGATATGCAGCAAATTTGTAAAGATATAAAAGACATCAAAAAGTAAGAAAACATTTGTAAATTAATTAATACTTATTAAGAGGCAAATTAATAGCTGTTGTCATAATATTTTAAAGATAATTTGCAATATATTTGGAAGTATAGTTTGCATTTTAATGTTACCAGTGCATGACTGGTAATTATGGTCAAGTGCTTGCAGTTGTTTGACATGTATTGCTGCTAACTGAAATTGTAATAACTGAACAATAGATCATTCCAGGTGTTTCAAATTGTGCATACATGTGAAAAATGGTTATTGCAGTTGAGAATTTGCACTGTGTAAAAGACAGAAATACGAGTCTAATTAAAGTAATGTTTTGCTAGTGTCAGTGAAGGAGGACTGCATGAACAGTGAGGCAAAAGCCAATGATACATGCATTACCATTCCATATGCTCGCCATTACATAAGAAATCACAGTAGCAATGAACAAATATTTAAAGGTCCACTACATCATACAGAAGTGACACACTGAAGTAAGCATCCTGCCATATACACTTAACTGCTGCCAGTACACCCTAATCACTGCACAAATGAAGACAGTCTCTGAACTCATAATTATTTTGAAAGGCAGTAAGAAAGAAATCTAATGTGCAGTGCAACATCAATTTTTTTAAACAGAATGGCAAATGAAACTTACAATTTTCACTGTTGCTATTACTACTTTCTACTGCATAGTAAATAAATAAATAAAACCAAAGGTTATTAAATACAGCATGTGCAGCTGTTGACTTATTTATTCATTTGCTCACTTAAAGTATCACTGAACAGGAATCAGTGAGCAAACAGCTAGTAATAGAATATATTTTAAGATGAGAGAGAAAGTCAGATGAACAGTAACAGTAGACCACACATTACACAGCCTAGGCCATGGGTATCACTGCACGCATCAATTATACTCTGTGTGTTTTTCACCAAAAAAGGAAACACTAACATGAATATAATAGTCAATAGTTTTGGATGAGACATTGCCTCTTAACCTGTGCAGCTACATGTTGTGCATGACCCTGCCCCATGGGGTCCATAACTATTGCTGCCGGCTGGTCATCATTAGTCAAAGTGGATCTAAAACTGGGAGCTGCAGTGACAGCATGGTCACTTCACCACCAGACCAGCACATGATCATATTATGCAAAATGCAAAAGGCAGTGAACATCCTACATGCAGTAGCTGGGTCATACTGAAGGGTACCCCCAGAGAAATCCAGGCGCCTGAAATGGCTCTTCAGGAGGCCAATCACCCTCTCAATCACAATACAGGTCTGGGACAGGGATGTGTTATATTTCTACTCTGCAGCTTCTGATGGATTTTTCACTAGAGTCATGAGCCATTGCTTCATTGGATATCTGGCAACCCCTTGAAAAGAAAAAAAAAGACAGAGCGAGAGATAGGGGAGGGGGTGCCAAAATAAGAAAATAAAGATCACTGTGCAGCAATTATACATACTTACTCAACAACAAAAAAAATAAAGAAAAAGGAAAAAAAAAAATATTTCAGCTTACTAACAAGGTGACCACTGGGTGTCCACTATGCAGGGAAAGGTGGGAAAGTAAGCTAGTCTGGCAGATATGGGAATCAGGTGTACTGCTAAGATGCTGGGCAGAGATGTTGGTGATGCACCCCCATGCATCACATACTACCTGGCAGCTGATGGAATGAAAGCCCTTCCTACTGTGGTACCATTCACCCTGTGGACCAGGAGGGGCCCTAATTGTGACATGTGTGCAATCTATTGCACTGACTTCCTCAGGGAAATGTGCCTTCCCATAAATTGCACTCATAGTCTGAGCTTGGGCCTAAAGTGACATTGGGAAATAGAGGTACTGATTCACATTCGCCAAGAGTACATCCAGGAACTCCTTTAGTATCCTCAATGCAGAAACTTGTGAAATCCCCAGCATGTCCCAGACTGTCTCTGGAAGGTCCCTGTAGCAAGTATAGTGATAGCTATACATATTTTGGTGTGCACAATAATAGGAAGTCCATGTATTCCTCCAGTGTCCCTACAGGGGTCAAAGATGGTCACTAAGACCTTTATAATGTCTACTCTTAACCTATGAAGGATTTCCTAATTATCAAAGTTACAACGAGTAATCCTCTGCTTATATTTTCACCTTGTTGGCAGGTGAGCACCACTGGATGCAAGTGGTTTTGGGCAGGCCAAGACAAGCAACTGTGACCTAGAAAGAGCAAAGCTTCCGCAAGAGATAGCATTTCCATGAACTGCAACTCTGATAGATTTGTCAGCACTTCCCTTTTTATAGCACATGTGCAGCAAGTGTGGGAAAGTGAGAAAAATTGACTATAAATTGCAAATAGTGTAAAATAGTTTTAATTAGCATATGAACTTTTATATCACTTCTTATTTCCATCTAATTATCTGCTCATCTGCATAACCACATAACATTCTTCTCTACCACTTCAAACATCTGCACAACAGCTCCACTCATCCATCCAAATACAGGTATTACCAACTCATGGCAAAACTTAGATACTTAGTACTACACTCCTTAACACAAATTAAACTACAGGCAGATATCCATCCTAATCCTGGCCCTAACTGTAACTCTTCTCCCAACAACTCCAACCTTCTTGACTCTACCTCTACTACTACTATACAAATTCATGATGTCCCAACTCCATGTACTTCACTTCCCATAACATCCAACTCAGATCTACCAATAACAAATTTCAACCTCAGAAGCTTCCTGAATAAAATAACTGAATTCCATGCTATGTTGGTCACCTACTCTGCAGACATAGCTGTCATACCTGAAACCTGTCTAAAGCCCCGTATCAAAGACTGAAATTACTACTAATGGTTACAACATCATAATACTAGCTGGACTAAACAAAAGAGGTGGTGGAGTAGCTATTATGTTCAAAGACTCTCATATAGTGGAAAAACTAAACTGTACTTCCCCAGACATCCCCAGTGCAGAAATACTAGTCATGCACCTGAAACTTAACCCTCAAAAAGCAATTATTTTTATTGCCATATACCTACCTCCCGGCAACAACCTTCCCAGTATTGAATCTCTCCTCTCTTGGTCTGCTTCCTCTTTCAGCCAGGAAACTATCATCCTAGGTGACTTTAACCTTGACTGGCTCTCTTGCTCCTCTACCTGTTCCTCTAACTTCATTAACCTGTACAACTTCATCCAAACTATTAATAGCCCCACCTGCACCAACAAACATTTTAAAAAACAGTCAATACTTGACTGGATACTAACCAACAAGCCTAACCTGGGGTACCAAGCTGGCTGCCTACCTATCACACTAAGCGACCATGATCTCACATTCCTACTTAGGCAAAGAATGCAATCCCAAACATGCATACCATTCAAATACACCCGGAGCAAAAAAAATTTCCCCTGATACATTCTCTACCACTTCAACATTGTGACTAGTCCCCATTAAAAGCCCTACAACTTGACCTTGTAGTAGAATACTTCAATAATAAATTCCTTGAAATCTTAAATAATTTCGCCCCCACTAGGAAAATTCATACCAAAGCCGGGCAATTACCATGGCTATCTAATGACACCAAGTCTCTAATCAAACAAAGGCACAAAGCCTGGTCACGTTACCTTACCACCAAAAATAAAAATTATTTCACTATATTTCAGCAATTAAGAAATCAATCTAAGAAAAAAATAAATCTCTGTGACAAAAAAAAACTTGCTTTCACTCCACCTAACAAAAATACCTGAACAACCCACAAAAGTTCTGGCAAAACATCATCTATCTCCTTAATCCTGGGAAAACTACCAACCCTGCTCCCTCTACTTGTAACACCTCTGAGCCCATAGCATCACAATTCAATTCCCATTTTATTAACTCTATCACCGCCCTACTAGACAACAAACAGTTCACCCACTAAATGTACCCCCCACAACCGAAAGCACAAACTCTTTCTCCCTCAGACCCATTCAGACTATGTACATAAAAAAACTCCTAAGTAAACTAAAACTCTGCTGTCTTGCCGCAGACCAACTACCCAATGAATTCTTGAAAATAGCCACTCCATCCATAGCGTACCCCATATCCATCCTAATCAATCACTCTATCTCTGAACACTATGTCCTCACCTCTGGAAAATTTCTTACATCATTACCCTTCACAAGGCCGGTCCCTCTAGAGAAATCTCAAATTACCGACCAGTTGCCATCCTCTCTCCCATAACTAAAATCTTAAAAAAATGCATCCACCTACAACTTCTAAATCAACTCACCACTAACAACCTGCTATCCCCCTTACAGCATGGCTTCAGGCCCAACCACAGTACCAACACTGCCCTAATAACCTTCACCAATATTATTCAACACCTCAGAAATGGAGGACAATTGGTCTCTGCAATTTTTCTGGATATGTCAAAAGCCTTTGACACCATATCTCATCAATTGCTACTCAAGAAACTTGCAAACTACTGTCTTAACTCATCACCCCTAACCTGGTTCCACAGCTACCTGTCAAACTATCAACAGGCTACTAAATGGGAAAACTATCTCTCTCCTCTTCTGCCTGTATATACTGGTGTTCCCCAAGGATCCATACTTGGACCCCTCCTTTTTATCATATTCACCAACAACCTAAACTCCGCCACCCAACATGCAACTATTATCCAATAAGCTGACAACTCTTTGCTTATCTGCTCAGCCCTTCTCCCCAAGAACTTCAACAAAAAAATGCAAAAATCCTTCCTGGACATAGAAATGTGCCTCTCCAAGCATCAACTCATCCTAAACCCAAATAAGACTAAGTTAATGATTTTCACTAACAAATCATCCAAGTTTGGCCCTCTACCCCTCTCTATCTACTCCTTCAATGGAATAAAAATTGACCCAAATAATCAGACCGATCTCCTAGGAGTGACAATTGATAACAAACTAAAATTTGATACACACATCTCCATAACAATCAAAAAGGTCCATGCCAAACTACGTACCCTCTACAGGGCCAAACCTTACCTCACACACCAAGCCAGCCTAGCCACTACTAGAGCTCACTTACTATCTACCCTCCTCTTATTGTTCACATATTTTCACCAACCTACACAAGACTGACCTTAATAATCTAGAATCCTGCTACAACAAAATAGATAGGTTTGCAGCCAATCACCCCACAAATCACATCATTGCTCTTCTCTCCAGCACCTCAACTGGCTAGAACTTCCCAACCTGTTAACTCTAAGCCAGCTTACCATTGCCCACAAAGTCTTACACAACCCCAACAACTGCCCTGTCCTCGCAAACTTGATCCAACCCAACATTAACTGCAGGTCGCTTAGATCCTCTGACAAATTACTGCTAAAAATTATCCAGTCACACAACTATCGTGGTGAGTCCCTCTATTTCAATATAATAGTTGAGGTCTGGAACGCTCTACCTCAGGTCATCCAAAAAAAATACTAACATCTCTTCTTTCAAAAAAAGCCTAAAAGAATATCGCACCAGCAGATGGATCTGCCCTTGTATTTCTCCTGGGTAACACCTTCTAATGTCTTCTCAACTCTGTACTCTCCTTCACCTCAAACAACTACAAGCTGTTTGCTAGTAAAGTTTCTGATAAACATATTTGTACTGCTTTAAATTGCAATATAATGTTCCTAGAACTATTTGTTTTTCTATGGTATCTTTGATTATTGGACTGTGACTTTTTAACTACTGTACTGTTGTATTGTGCTTTATTAACTACTGTGTGCTTAATAATTGTTTTGCTTGTAATTGTTAATATGTCTGGAGCTTTTCTCCCCGTGTCTCTGCTGAAAACGGGCTACTGGACCAGTCAGACCAGTTAACAAATGTAAATAAATAAATAAATAATAAAAATAAAATAACTGCATTCGAAGACACCACAAATTGGCATAAATGGCCACTATGAATCGGGGCTCAGCTGCACCTGTTTGCACTCACCCCTGAATTCTGTAACACATTTGCCTAAATGACTATGAATACCAGACATAATATTGCTGAATTATTTACTATTGTTGGTCTCAGCCTTAATGAATATTTTACCCGTGTTAAACTGAGTCACCCAACTATAAGTTAAATGTCACTCATTTTGTCAAATCATGAGGCATAACTTGAAATCCCTTTGCCCACACATCCATTTATTATATGTATCAATTGCATTATTAAACAGCAGTGACAAAAAGTGAAAAACACAACTGCAGCACAATGTAGCAAAGTACAATCATATATTTGCTTATAGGCAAGTACTAGGCTAGCTGTCCTTGTGGGCCATTAAAGCCTGGCCAATTTCCCTTAAAGGTGAAAATCAAACTGTGCTTTCTGTCTGTGAGGTAAACACCTTAATCATTATGCCAACCCCCAACCCCCATCTCCTTCAAATAACTTGCTGAGAATCCACTCAAACCATACTTGTTGGAGTTTAGGATAACCTTGCCAAACAACACAATAGTCTGAAGTGATGTAAGATTAAGTGGTACATCTTGAGTTTGCTTTACCAAATCTTTTGACAAATAAAATACCTACTGAATTAATATTGTTGTTGTGTCTTTCAGCTTTTCCCGGTTAGGGGTTGCCACAGTGGAACTCCGGTCTGCTAATGATTGGCAGTAGATTTTTACGTGCCCAGTTGCCGGCCCTGACGCACAACCTTCAACGAAGGTATGCCCATTCACACATGTCTCCACACAGAAGATGCTCTAGCTGAGAATCGAACAGGACAACGTCTTACTGTGAGGTGACAATGCTACCGCAGCTCCACCACTGCAGTACATACCTACTGAATTAATATAAATAATTAATTATTTCATTATATTTAGTTTGGCATTGGATGCAGAGCTCTCACTTGCAAAAGAGTCACCCCCTTTTGCTCAATTAGTTTTGAGTTACCAAAGGTTTAGGCAAAGGGAATTGGAGAATCTGATTTTACCATTTCCAGTTTTATTGGTCATCTGTAGTGTAGGTATATGCTCATTGTTTGATCCAGAAGGAAACAGTCTCCACCACAACCATATTTTACTTAGATTAATAATTTTCCTACCCAATCTCAATTTCTTTTCTAGTATATTCGGTTTATGTTGTCTGCTCTACTGATGCAGTCATTTTTTTAATCTTAGAATTTTACAGTCTTTTGGCCTCTTAACCTTGTGGTCCTTCGTTGCACTTATAGGTATGGTTTTCATAGGTGTCGCACCTCTCTGTTTCTGCAACATATTGTAACTTTTCTATAGCTGCTCTGATTTGGCCCATGTCCTGCTGTCCCTAAATGCCAATACATTTCTTTTTTTTCAAATATGATTTTTATTAGAAATTTTCACATGTTATTTTAACTGTAATGAAATAGTACATTACAAGTTGAAGGTGTTCAAACCGATTGATTACATATAGTTGTAGATACATAGTGCGTAAAAAGTAGCATGACATATACAGTTATTACCACTGAAATTTAAAAAAAAAATACATTGCATACAATACAATACAATACATTTCTTGACCAGGTCATGACCTTGGTACTAGTAAGTCTAATAATCCTGCCTGCCCAATGTTCTTCATTCGCACCACTATGTGTTTTTGTTGGGTAACAGCATCTTGATGGAGGGTCCCTTCTATTCACTCATGCAAATGGCTAAAATATGTCTCCTGTAATACACAGTTTTGTTTTTCTTGTCAAACCATAGTCAGATTATGAACTGTTAACAGATGAGCTGTAAAGAGCAGTATAAGTATTTATTTTAAAACAAATCAGTCAGATAGAGGACATCTGTGAACAGTATGTGAAATGTTAACAGGTGATGTAGAAAGCAGCTTAGTTATTCATTTTTGAAAACTAAACAGCCAAATTAAACATGCTTATAGACATAGCCAGTAAACTGAGTAGAAAACTCTGTGAAGGATATCACTCCTGCACAAGATGTTTTTATCTGCTTATAAAACGGAAATAATATTAAAATGTGTATTTCTTATATAAGTTTGTAGCCTGATGGTGTACTCGGTTTACCACCAAAATAGCGAGTGCAGGTTTGGCGAACATGGGATGCTGAATTTCCATTGGCTGAATCCTGTGTTGCTGTACCTACATATTTGCATGTCTCCAGTTCAGTGAATGCACTGTACATTCACACATATTTGGTGGACCTTATTGCTAGAGATTGTGGTACAGTGCAGATTGGGATATATACTCTTTTCCACACTGTAGTGCGATCTTGGAGTTGGAATATATAATCTGTGGGGGGTGCAGGGGGGTTTGCTTTGGTATTTACTTGATGTGATGCGCAGTATAGAACTGGAGTCAATGGATACCAACAAAGGTCGAATTCATAACAGGAAGTGTGTTTGCAACATTCTAACCTTTTCAACATTCTGAAATCGGACATTTGAGTTGGTCTTTAGGTCGGATTTTTGTTTTGACGTTCGCACATGTGATAGTAAACTGTGTATTTAGTCTTTATCAAAATACATTTTCAGATATAGATAAATGTGATTTCCTTAACCAATCTGATTTGGCGTACAGAGCATTGTCCTTCCATTTTCTAAATAGGTTATCCAGATGATGACCATAGTGGCAGCAAACTGAGTGATGTAGACCAATCTTCCATATCCTCACCAATAATTTCCAGATCATCCTGTGGGTTCCACAGGTGTTTTCAAGCAAACTGAGATATATAATTGCTCCAGGGAGTCCTCAGTTTGCCAGAGATCCTCCTTCCACTAGGTCATGCTTCTTATCTGTCATACAGGAGTTATTGATGAGGCAGCCTCAAGAGCTTCCCAAACCACCTTAACTGATTCCTATTAATGCAAAAGAGCAGTGGTTGTATGCTGAATTCCTCCTGGATGGCCAAGCTCCTCAGTTTATCATGGAGAATTAGCCCAGGTACCATATGAAAGAACTTTATTTCTGCCAACTGAATCTGTGATTTCATACCTTTAGATACTACCCGACATACAAACATACATACATATATTTTAGGCATGAACCTATGTGCATACATATATTTCAGGCATGGGCAATAATGCCCTTCTAGCCTGTCACTATACCAAAACAGTCACCCCCATAATAACTGTTCAAGTGGTCTGTAAAATATCTAAAGTAGTGCTTGTTTTAATATAATCTGGTAATCTATTCCAGGCATCTGCTACTCTGTCAGAGAGTCAATTAGTACCTTGTTCATTTCAATATAATCTCTTACTATTCTTTGGGAACATCACCTTGAACAGTAACTAGGACTGGGTGAAGAGGGCAGCTTCCCTGGGGGAAGCTGTTAGGGGGAAACATTTAGAATAGTGTACTTGTGCAGTTCTGGTATTAATCTGAGAAGCAGTTTGAGGCCATGAATGAAGAGCACTTAGTGTGTGGTAACAGTATTTAGCTGCTTGTTACACTTGCAGCAGACTGAGTAAGCAGTTACAAAGATCATTTTCTGGTTCTCAACCAACAACACAGTTTTTTTTTCATATGAGGGGTATGGCAATTTGGGGGAATTTTACAGGGCACTAGATCACCTAGCATCGGTTCTGACCCCAGGCATTCCCAGAGGTAATTTTCTTTAAATGTCCTATATAATTGAATAAGTTCTCTTAAATATGTATATGAGACATTGTACAAACTCAGATGTTTCAGTCTTTCATGATACAAACTTTCACATCCATGGATGCCCTTGTATGTTTCCACTATACTCTTAAAAATTTCCTAATGCTAGTTTTATTATAATGTTTCTGTATTATTATGTGGACCTTATACAAACACTGATTTCATCATTTCGTATCTCCTGGTATTTATAAATCTTTTTATAACCTTATAGTATTACAACTATTGTTATTCATTTGGTTGATAGGATCAGAAAAATTCAAAGCTGGATCTCCCGATCTACCCAGGTCCCTACATAAATCCACTGTTTCAATCATTGAGTATAAGTGTTGCATTAAATATTTGTATTTAGTAAATATTCATCCTTTAATGTATGCCTCTCAAATCTCATATGTTTAGTTTTTGATGTATTTATTAGCATATTATTCCTCTATGCCTAACTGTTTAATTGCCAAGTTATTTTGCAGACTTGCCCCATCCATAACTGATGTAATCTATTTTCCCATTTTAAGTAATATGCATACAGACTATAGAATTCCTCACATGCAAAATATCATAAAGATACAATCTAAACATGTATGGAGACAGGACAGAGCCCTACAGGTTGTCCAGACTGTAACCTAAAATTGTACCTGTCCATTGTAATGCATGCTTTGTAAAAAATACACGTGTTCTTCTTATCAAGATTACATTAATGCCTAGTTGTTCTAATTTAATGATCAGTGTTTTTTGTAATACTTTATCAAATGATGAATACAGCTCTACATAAATATCATAATACACTTTCTTATTTCTTGCTGTTAAAGTATTATTATAGAACATTATGTTACAAGTAGTTATAGACCTGCATTTCAACATATGTATTCTGATATAGTTTCAAGTCCCAACTTTTCCAGTTTTGAGAATAAATAATCCAAAATAACTTTCTTCACTTTATTATGAAATATTTAGAGGTTTGGATTAATATGAAACTGTTTCTTTCTGGGAAAGGTTTATAATGAACTATGGTGGTTTCATTTTAGATTCTTAAGAAGTTCCAGTTCACAGAATGAAAGTGCTCAATCTGTTTTTATAAACTGAAGATTTTTTTTACACACAGTGCCTTTGGAAGGATATTTTAGCCAGTGATGGAGTGGTTACTGTGTATTAAGTTTTTCTACTTTATGGTGTTGATTTTTGCTATGAGTGCTGCAATTGTCATTTGGATGCCTTTTGTGGTTTTCTTGGTTTAATGTTTATTTGGGTATTGGCAGAGGAACATGGAACACAATCACTTAAATGGGGAGGAGAGTTCCATCCTAGGAATGGATATTAATAAACTGGTGTCTGATGTGGATTATTTCAAGAAAGAACTTACGTGGTTAGTAGAACTAATCACACCTCAACCCAGTACCTCAAGAGAAGGAGTACTCTGGCAAGGGATTCCTTATAGGACTTGACTTTTTTTCCATGACTAGTCAGGACTTATTCATTAGCCTTGCTTTCAATGATAACATTCCATTGGGCCAATCAGCTTCAAACTGGAACAGTAACACAAATCATGCTACCCAGGTTTCTTCACAAGGTACTAATCACGTTTTGGGTTCCTCATCTAGAATGGACAATTTTAATTTAGGCACTTGGTTAGATCAGTCATTTCATTTAGAATTGATCTGGATATTTACACATTTCTTACAATTTAAAATCCAGTTATTCCTTCCTTTTTGGAATTCTGAAAATTCATAAGGGTATTGATGATTTAAAATGCAGACCCATTGTTGTGGTACTTGGGTCGCATACTTACCCATTAGCTACTTTTATTGATAAGAGATTGAAGCCTCTATTTAAAGACACATTACATTTATTGAAAGATTCATGGGACTTCCTGGGTAGCTTTTCTCTCTCACTTTGGTTGGAAGACATTAAGTTTCATGCTATTGATGTTATAGATCTAGTTACATGTATTTCTAGAGCTGAAGGAATGTAATTTTCATGATAGTCTCATTGATTACACTTTTCTTTCAGATGTGGATATACTACTACTTATGGACCTCATGACTATAGTGCTAGATAATAATTTTATTTTTTTGAGGGAGAATATGTTAGGCATGTCAAGGGATTTGCAATGGGGGCAGTATGTGCCCCCATTTATGCAAACTTAGTTCTTCTAGCCTGGGATAAAGCCCATATCTTTAATTCAGTGTTCTTCATGCATTGTAAGCTATATCTCAGATACCTGGATGATATTTTTATTTTATGGTCAGTTCTAGATTGATTAATGGAGAATGTTGTCAAATATCTAAATGGTACTACAACATTTTTGAAATTTACATGGTGACATAATGAACATGGTATGAATCACTTGGATACACGCATTAGTTCAAAAAATAAAGAGTTTGCATCTAAGAGTTATTGTAAACTAACTTTTAGCAACTCATACCTTCATTTTAATAGTTTTCACCCATGGTTTAAAAAAGTCTTGTGAGAGGCCAGTTCATACATACAGCACATATGACTTCAATAAAGGAAGATCTTAATTGATGAATTCCAACATCTGGAGCAGATGCTTTTTGAGAGAGGTTACCCCTTACTATTCATTTCAAGTATTAATAAACCCATTCTTTTTGAATGGGGTAAGAGGTATGTCCCCTTGTTCTTGTTAGGATCAGGGTTTGGGAAAGATGCCATTGCTCACAATAGTGATGATTTAGCTCATTTATCTTCACCGACTAAGCTTATCAGGGATCTAATTGTTGAATATAATGACTGTTAGAAAAGTGCAGGATATTATTAAGAAGAATTGGAATATTATTACTGCATTTCCCATGCACCTAGATATTCTAGGAGTTCAACCTTTATTTGTGTTTAAAACTGCTATTAATTTTAAACAGTTTACGGAGTTTAACAACAAATGTCAGTCAACTACTCCAATCAATAAGGGGACAACTAAATGTGGTACATGTAAACAATGCTCATATGTTATGGTTGAAGAGGAAATTATACTAGATAATGGCATAACCAGTATTATTAGACCAAGCAGAGGCATTTGTAGAACTACTGCAGTGGTATACATTTCCCTATGCAGTCATTGCCCAAGTGTGTGCGCTACATAAAAAGGATATATGAACATTTGCATGCTATCAAGGTTAAAAATTCTAATAATGCACTTTGCAAGCATTTTCTTATATGTGGGGGTAATTGTCAGTTTAAATGTGCCATCTTAGAAAAATTTAATATTGACCCAGGGGGGAGACTGGTCATTAAAACTAGAATTTAAAGAACTTGTTTAGCAACTAATATTAAATGCCATCCACCCCCAGGTCTGAATGAGATGGTTTTTATTTCTTCAATTTTAACAATTCATTATTTGCACACAGTTAGTACATACATATTTTCATACAACTTTACAAAATATTTATTATTTAGGAAATTGTATTTAAGAATCCATTCATTTAATACATTAGTTTTATTGATTTACACAAATGAAATTAATTAACCCATAACTTTAACAGGAATGAACAATTATTTTTAAATTTTATAAGTTATGGCTCACATGAGAAAAATATTTATTCTGGATGTGTTTTCTGTAAAATGATTTTTAGTTATTTATTTACTATGTATTCTTGAACACAGTGTTTTTATGAAAGATTTAGATGTTTTGATTAATATGAGACTATTTTTAAGGGAAAGGTTTATAATGAAGTATAATGGTTTAATTTTAGATTCTGAAGTAGTTTTAGTTCATTGAACAAACGCACTCAAACTATTTTAAAAAGTGAAGTTTTTTTCACACAGTACCTTTGGAAGGATATTTTACCTAGTGGTAGAGTGGTTACTGTGTATTCAGTTTTTATACTTTACAGCACTGGGTTTTGTTATGAGTACTGCAGACGTCATTTGGACACCCTTCATGGTTTTCTTGCTCAGTATTTCTTCCATAACCCAGCCATCCCATTTCAATCTTGTATGAGAGTTGGACATATCATCCTTCTGACAGCCAAATGGGATTGTGTGTCTAGGCCTACTCTCTCCATTATTACTCAGATGCCTGATGACCAAGATTTGTAGCCAAATTGTCTTGATGACTCGTAATCATTCATGCTTGAGGCAAAATGTAGCTACTGTAACTAGCTTGTTAGGCATGTACATCTCATTCACTTCTGTTGCATGTTACAGACACCTCCATTAGATTTCAGTAATACAGGGAGTTTGACTCCCTGCCTCCCACCAGGATGGATGAATCTTTGTTGACTGGGTCCTTGTCACTAGCTGATCCTGGTTCTTCTGAGTCACAGTTATGGTTTTATCAGGACCACAGAGCCAGCAGAAGATGCTTTTATCCCATTCTCACCCCATTCGGCCACAAACAGTTCCAGTACATGCTGATGACTGGATCACAGTCATGTAACCCCAAGAGCACAACATCATCAGAAAACAACAAATGGCCTAGTGAATAGCAGATATCATGGTAACGTATCTTTCAACTGTCCAGATTTTCACAAAATGTCTAGATTTAGCCTCATATTTTTGGTCTGTGCTTGCAAAATGTGTGATTTTTCTGGATTTTTATGGTGTATCAGTGAGGACTGAATTCACTAAATAAAGTCAGGCATTTGAGTTTAAGAATCTATATCCATCAGAAAACACATGGTAACACAAGACCTTTTATTCTAACATCTTTCTAAGCTTATAAAACTAATATTTAAAATTTGTCCCTATTTTTGAGGCTTTGTCCCCACCCCCATTATTTTTGGCTTTGTCCAGATTTTTTATGCTAAGAGACTGAGAGCTATATATGGTAATGTAAGTTCACATTCATTATAAAACAACAATTTACTGTGCCTTAAATATTTACTGTCTGATCTCATCCACTTATGCAGCATGACAAATCAGTGATCTCATGAAATGAAATTGATCCAATCCTACCAGTTACTTATGATGCTGTCTAATCTCTGGATAGCTAGTCCATTAAATTTAGGATTTTTTCAAAGTGCTTCTTTCACCTCCTAATAATATCCCCTGTAGAGGTAATCTTTTTATCTATCTTCATGAAAAAATACTCATCTATGTCAAAACTCTCCTCCTGGTTTACTGAGTGGTTTAACATATATTTGTGAACATCTGAAAATCATTCTCCATAACTTTGTCAAACTCCGCCCATAACTGCTGTAGTTTGTGCCTGTCAGTACTTAGCAGTCAGATCTGAGGACCTCCTCCTAGCATTATATGGAATTCCTCTTTCTTTAATCTGACAACTTCTCAGACTACTAATGTTCACTAGGTAGGGCCTAGGGATACTACAGTGACAAGTGCTAATTAGCTATTATCCAAAGTTTCTTGCCAACACCTCTTCAAAAGATCCACATGCCTAACCTTCTCAGGTATATAGAAGAAGCTCCGCCATAGATGGGATATTAATTGACTCATACTGCACAGAATATTGGCTAGGAATTCCCAGGACACATTCATTATAAATTTGAGCTTTCCAGGTCTGTTAACCTGAAATTTTAGCCATCTTACCAAATTACCAGCAAGTGGTGATCTGTTGACATCTCAACATCTGTGTCTTGAAAGTGGTCTCAATTCTGCTGCCATGACCATAAAGTAATGCATAAATTTTTGTGACTGATGAGAACAATCCAGGACTAGCATAGAAGTCCAAAAATTGAAAGAAAAACTGATTACTACTGCTACTACTAATAATAATAATAATAACAATTGCCAGCCGGTAAAATTACCCACTGACTCTTTTCAGTCCCACACTGGACCAAAGACACATAAAATGGTGATGCAATGTTTGGTATTACACACAGAGCTATCTGAGGAGGAGCAGCTGATCTGTGATATATAGCAATAAGTAGCCTATTTTTTTGCTTATTTGTAGTAGTTATTGCTTATTTTAGATATTTATAGCAATTTTATTGTATACTGCATACTTGTACTATATTTCATAGCTATTAGCTCACTTGTGATAAACATTTCTGTAGTGTTTTCTCCCATCCACCCTCCCTATTGACATCTTGTCTTTATACCTGCTGGCCTTGCAGTTGCCCACCCCTACTCTAAATTTGATCTTGGACACTCCTCCCAGTCTAGTGTCATTAACTCATTCTACCTAATACAGAGAGAATTTCCTTCTGTTCCTCCTTTCTCCCTTTAAAAAAAAAAAAAAAAAAATTGAATATCCTTGTGTTCTGACTGTGCTTCTCAAACATTTTGGAAATATAGACTATACTTTAGTGCATTTATTAAAACTGTATTTGCCTTAATATTGCTACAACTCAAGTGCTCTAGCTTGCACTGCATCTGAATTGTTTTAGTGTGTTTTAGCTGCTTTTCTGTATATATACTTTTCTGTATATGTAGACTAGCTACTTATTCTACTGTATTACTGCCTCTTAAATCATTTTTCAATTGTGCACTTGCCTTGCTTCATTTAAAAAGTTTTAAATTGTTAATTTTGTAGAGTTTTGATTGCATTTACTGTTTAGGGCTACACACTCAAGTGTGTTAGCCTTTTCTGTGTTTATTTAGTGTATTATTGCATTGTTTAGCCTGTTTTAACAAAAAAAAAAACTATCTTGTTTGCTCATTTCCCGCCTTTCCTAGCTAGTATAGTCCAGATCTCAGGCTTTGCTGGTTTCAGGACTTTATTTTCTGTGTTCAGAGCTATCCAGACCTTGCTGTGGTAGAGGGAAGTCCTACTGCTTACCAGTGGGAGTGCTGAGCATTGTACTGCCTGTCTGACACTAGAGGAGTGGTTTCCAGCTCTGAAATAGTAATTTTAGCCATTTCAGGCTGATTTCTATCCCTTTCAACTTTCTGGCTTAAAAACATGGATGTTTGCACATTTTTCGCATCGTGCAGCACCGTCGGGCTACAGTTAGACTATTCCAGGTGCCAGAAAGTCTTCTCTTCAAATTCTCCCTTAGAACTTGCTGGTTTCTCAGTAGTAGCACTAAAATCTGAACTCCTGTGACTAGCACTTGCTCTAGAACCTGCTGGAAAGCACTAGGAAGCCTTAAACTGATACAAGCACTCAACTCTCCTTGTTAATAAGGAGAAATTAATCGTAGGCACTAAACAACCTATAATTGCAAAGTACCTTGCAAAGGTAATGGAAAACAGCTCTTGTTGTTTGTCTTTCGGCTTTTCCCGGTAAGGGGTTGCCACAGTGGAACTCCGGTCCACTAATGATTGGCAGTAGATTTTTACGAAACGCCAATGTGCCAGCTCGACGCTCAACCTTCAACGAAGGCACGCCCATTTACGCACGCATGTCTTTCGTACGCTACCCAACCGTGGGGAAGACATGCAGACTCCACACAGAAGGCACTCCCAAACCCAGCTGAGAATCAAACAGGAGAACCTTTTGCTGTGAGATAACAACGCTACCGCCATACCACCGTGGCTTGGAAAACAAGCACCTAAACAGGCATGTCCAATGGTCAGCTTCCAGTGATTTCTCCTGTCCACCTGGTGAATCTGGGCATACTGGGGCAATGCAGCAACTGCCTCATATACACAGACAGCCCTCTCCTCCTACTACCCAACACTACAACCTACGAGAGATGCACTTACATAGCCAAACTGGAAGCAAAGCTCTCTCCACCCAAGATTGTGCTAGACAGTCAAGAAGAGAAGGTTAACACGTGCACTACACCTCAAGCAACACATAGCTCTTCAAAACCCACACCATCAACACCAACACATAGCAACACTAAACCCACATATGTGGAGGCCCTTAACATTAACCTGCCCAAGCAACAAGGACCTTCGAAGCTGAAACGCAAACAAGCACCAGTCACAACTAAAGTGACACATAGCTTACAACACCAGTGTGCCACCCAACAACAGCCCCTAAGGCAAGACAATGTACCCAACACTTTAGTCATAGGCAATTCTATAGTCAGGCACACTGATGTCCCACTCACCAGGCTGAACAAGGAGAAAATTACAGTCAACTGCCTGTTGGGTGCCAGGATCCACCACATAATGCACGCACTCAAGTCACTCCACAACAAGTACAAATACGACTCTGTCATTGTCCATGTTGGAGTGAATGACTTGAGACGTACCTCCCTGGACTACATGAAAAGAGACATGGAAGAGCATGTGGCCCAGTATGACCCTAGCCCTGAGTAGCATCCTGACTTCACCCAGAATGATACCACAGCATAAGGACAAAATGATTGACTTCAACAATTGGCTAATCTTCTGGTGTCATTCAAAGGGGATCCAGTATCTGTCTGCCTAGGACGACATGATCGACAAACCATGATGCTTTGCCAGAGATGGTCTGGACCTGTTACTCTTGGGATTCAGGTTGCTGGCTAAAGCTCTTGCCACCCCTATAGTGAATTTTTTAGGCAAGGTTCAAAGGACAAAACCACCATCGTAACAGATACAAGCATGCAAAATCTGAAGGTAATGCTACTCAATGCTAGAAGTCTAAACCTCAAAATGCACTCTCTTGAGGTAGTCCTAAAAATGGAGAACATTGATATCTGTGCAGTAACTGAGACCTGATTCAAGGCTCCAGAGAGCACCTCTGCAATACCAGGCTACAACTCTTACCACACTTTTTGGCCACCAAACCAAGACCGAAACACTTAAGCTGGAGGAGTGTCCATATTCACCAAGGATATTCACACCTTCAGGCTAGTTGCCCAACACAATGCATCTGAAATTCTCCAGGTGCAACTAACATAAGTAAGACTGCAATCCAAATTGTAGCTTGCTACAGATCCCCCACCATGCCCCAAGATGTCTTCTGAACCTAACTGACTTCTTCAAATCAGTCTCCAGAGCTGTGGACGAGGGTAAGGCAGTCCACACAGCCTATCTGGACCTCGCCAAGGCCTTCGACACCATCCCCCACTCTGGAATCATAGATAAACTTACTAAGCTGGGTATAAATCCCTATGTCACTCGATGGGTTGCCAACTGGCTTACTGGCAGAACCCAGACTGTAAAAGTAGCCGGCTCCAAATCTAGCTCCAGACAAGTGATAAGTGGAGTACCTCAGGGTTCAGTCCTGGGACCGCTCTTGTTTGTTATCTACTTCTCTGAAGTACAGGCCAAGACTAAGGGACTCTGGCTAACAAAGTTCGCAGTTGACTGCAAACTGGGAGCCATTACTGAATCCCCAAATTATGTGGATATTCTACAAAAGGGTCTTACAGAAACAGATGCTTGGTGCCAGAGCCATGGGCTCAAGCTTAATGCCAAGAAATGTATAGTTATCCCCTTTGGGAAAAACATGTAACCATGAATTACCACATAGGTGGCAATACACTAAATACCGAAAGTGTGATGAGAGATTTAGGACACAGGTGGACAGTGGTCTCACCTTCGATAACCACATCACCATAACAGTCAGGAAATCCTTCTATGTGGCACACCTCATCACTAACGGCTTTTCATCCAGAAAAAAGGAGGTCATTGTCCCACTGTACTCATCCCTCATTAGACCCATTATATAGTACAATGCCCCATTTGGTATGTACCTCACAAGACATCTGCAACAGCTGGAAAGGCCGCAGATATGCCTCACTAAAAGAATCACAGGCCTAAAGCAGATGCCCTATACTGACCATCTAAAAAAATTCCAGCTATACTCTGTGGCATATCATCTACTCAGAGGCGATCTCTGCTTAACATACAAGGCCATGTCAAACCCGGAGCTTTTGGACATGCTCCACTTAAAGAAATCCCAATCCCTCAGAGCCACATGCTCCAGGGATCTAAACCTTGTCATCACAATGAACAAAACATGCTGGAGGGATAGGTTTCTGACCCAGAGACTCCCCATACTCTGGAATAGACTGCCCATACATGTCAAGCAGAGTGCCTTCTTGGCACTCTTCAAAAGGAACCTTGATGATTGGATGGGAGATAGGAAATTCACCCCGGGGATCACGTCAGTCACCCTGCTAGACAGGGGTCCAGGGAAGTAAATATTGCGGGAAGAAATATCCAGGGAATTGTTATGGCTAGGCTTGTATAGGCCCTAGGGCTGATAGCCTAGTACCAACCTATGAACCTATGTAAGAAACTTGAAAATAAATTAGCACATAATAATAATTAAATGCATTAAAATGGTTGTCCTACACCTAGTTGAGTTCTCTTTTAAAAATGCCTTTTGATCAAAATTTTTAATTGATATTACTTTAAAAACTCATGCACTTGAATTATGATAAATAATATTGCTGTTTGTGCAAGAAATGCAGTCTGGGATAAGCTAAGTTGTCCTGGACCCACGAGTAAAGGGCGGGAGAACAAGACTGGGGAGTAGGCGAGTGGGTGATTATAATTAGTATTATGGCAATGAAGGAGTACAAGGGGATTGGAGTAGTTAAGGAAGTGAGGTAAGGAAAGGGTGGGACTCATGATGATTCAAGTGTTGGGAGCTAAAGGAAGTAGTTAAATTTGGCGTGAGTTGGTGGATGAGAGTAC
Source organism: Protopterus annectens (assembly GCF_019279795.1). Taxonomy (NCBI): domain Eukaryota; kingdom Metazoa; phylum Chordata; order Ceratodontiformes; family Protopteridae; genus Protopterus; species Protopterus annectens. The sequence goes on from NC_056735.1 coordinate 293,287,653, forward strand.
AGCTAGCTCACGTCCTGACAACCTGTAAGCATTTGGAGGATTGAGGTAGGTTTTGGAAAGGATGTGATGGATGAGCGTTGGGGGGTTGGTAGGTTGTGGATATATCTATATATATAAATATATATCTATATATATATCTATATATATATATATATATATATATATATATATATATATATATATATATGTATATGTTTTTTTTTGGTGTGTGTGTGTGTGTGTGTGTGTGTGTGTGTGTGTGGTGTGGGGATCCCACAGGACCAATAGTGATGGTCTAGGGATCGAAAGGTTATGGGGAAGGTGATAGGCAGGGGGTCCTTGCAAGAAAGCTGCAGCTGCTAGCGAGGTCACGGTTCTTTGATAGGCTTACCTGTAGTTTGGTGGTGGTAGTGGTGAGGGATATTGAATTCTCCCTGGTGCGTTCGTTCGGCGGATGGCGGTCCAGTCCATGTAGTCCTTCCTAGGCCTGGGGTTGGCGGCCTGCTGGTAGTATGGCTCGTGGTCGGAGGGTAAGGCTTTCTGTTATGGTTTCCCTGCCCAGAGGGGGTTTTCTGCAGTTCTCGTTGGTGGTAGCGGTGAGGGATAGTGAATTTCTCCCTGGTGGGTTTGTGCGGTGGTTCCCCGCTGATTTCCTGGCCCTTCTGTGGAGTCGCTGGTTTTACCGTGGTTTGCAGCTAGACTGGGGTACATCCATACACAGTAGTGGTGACAGGTAAGCCGTTATATTTAGTTTTCTGTGTACACTTGACACTATGGGATGTGAGAGCACAGTACCCGCTTGGGAATAGTGCTCAGTCCCTCCGGGGGCTAGGAAGCATGTAGATTATGCCGTGACCCACACGGTAAATAAAAAAAAAAAAAACTTGCATTAAGTTACAGGGGCCCACACAAATAGAATTTGCTGATGTCATTGAGAAGGATTGTACATCCTGAGATGAGAGCACTTCATTTTAATGTGATGATCCTCTTAACAAAAGAACTAGAGTGTTTCTGGGGAGGTGCCACAAACAGATGCCGCTACTGCTGTGGTCTTGTAAGCAGTTCTTTCAAAGTTAGTTGCTTTATAATGTATGACACTGTGGATACACAGAATATGGCCACTTTAGTTTTGTGGATGACACCCCGTTTTAACCAGTTTAAGAATAACAACAAAGATCCTTGCAGGGACCTCCACCATTCAGCATATACCTTTCTGACTTCCAAAAAGTGGGGAGTTCTAGTTAACCAAGTTGTTGATAATTTCTAACCTGGGTGTTAAACTTAAATCCCTTTCAGATATGTGGAAGCAGGCCGGGGGGAAAAACAGCATGGTTAATCACTTGCTTACACTGGGGGGGGGGGGTATCTCTGACTTAAGGGTTGGTGGTGCAGTATTAGTGTGTTTATTTCTGCAGATGGCGACATTAACAGGATTACACCAGCGATGGCAAGCTATCGTAGCCCAGGTGGAGGAATTATTCCAGGACGTGGCAAGGTTCGAGGCACTGGTGGAGCCGGAACAAGTTCCAGGTCAGAAGAGAGAGCGCCCTGTGACGAAGACTCCAGACTGGGGGAAAAGGCAGCAGGCAGGGAAACAGACTGTTGCAGTGGATGCCCAGGTTCCCAGTACGTCGCAAGGCGAAGGTGCAGGTAATAATATTAATTTACCAATGGCTGGGGAACTAGCTGGTGAGGACAACAAGGGGGATCCGGTAGGAGTATTGTTGGATGGGGACCTGGAAAGGGGAGAACAAGTGGCAGAGAGGGTGCAAAGGGGGTTGGGACAGGCAGCCAGGTATGCAGGCGGACAGTTGGCTGGAGTGGACCTGGGCTATAGGGACAGTTTGGCTGGCTCAGAGATAGGATCAGACTTTGGGCTGTGGCCCAGGGACTGGTTAGCTACTCAGGCCCTGGGACAGGAAAATAGAGCAGTTATTTTAACTCCGCACATTCCGGGGATGGTGAAGGAGAAAATCTGGAAAGGTGAGTATGTAGATGTGTTTGAGCTGATAGATGTGGAAGGGGTCCAGAGGTTAGTGGAAGCAGAGTCAGATACTGGCAAGGACTTGTCGGCTGTGTTAGTAGCGTTAGGGAGGAAGAGAACAGGTAAGCTTAGACCTAGGATGTGGGACAATTGGGTGGTTGGTTTTATTTACAATAACAAAACAATAAATATTATCTGCGCTTACCTTCCCCCAGGCAACAATCCTCCTGTATTAGAAAGCCTTCTGAACTGGTTCTCATCAACTCTCCCTCAAGAAACTATATTATTAGGCGACTTTAACATTGATTGGAACACATGTAAACAAACAAATCCATCTACCCATATTAACCTATACGGTTTCCATCAAACCATTAATTCAACAACTAGAACAAATAAAACCAACAATAAAGAAACCATACTAGACTGGATCCTAATAAATAGTCCCCAGCAAAAATACACTACAGGAACCCTACCAGATGACCTTAGTGACCACTCACTAACATACATCATTAGACACAAAACAAATTTAGCAAAACCTCCTCTTATCCGATTATGTCGTAACAAAAAAGTCTTTGACCCCCATCAGTTTCAATATGAACTTAACCTAGTCAACTGGTCTCCTTTGCAAACCCTGCCATTAGACAACGCTGTTAACCACTTCAACCACACCTTCCTTACCATTCTTGATCATCATGCCCCCATGCGCTCTATACGCATGAAATCTAGAACTGCAAAATGGCTTACAACAAACACTAAACAACTTATGATTAGTAGAAACAAAGCCTGGACTAAATGGCGTACCACTAAAAACTCACTTGACCACCTTAATTACAAACAAAAAGAAACCTGACTAAACTAGCCATCCTACACGATAAAAAAGATTTTTACATCCAGCTACAAAGTTCCTCCCAACACCAGCCAAAGAAATTCTGGAATACAATAAACACACTACTATCCCCCGGCAAAGTAGAAACTCCTAGCCCAATAGGCTCCCACCCTGACTCACCCTTAAATACTGCTAATGCCTTTAATAACTTCTTCACCTCAACAATACTCAATCTAGCCAACCAGCAAACCCTGATCCTGCTTTACTAGGCATCCCTAACTGCACCCCACCACCATTTCATCTCAAACCTATACCCACATCATATATTCTATACCTACTTCAAAAACTTAAACCTTCCACTCCCTCAGCCGACAAAATCCCAGCAGAATATCTCCAGCTAGGAGCTAAAGCAGTTGCCTACCCAATCTCTATACTAATTAACAGAACCATAAAAGAAAGTACCATACCTTCACTCTGGAAAATCTCCCACATCATCCCACTCTTCAAAGGTGGGGATTCCTTTGAATACTCAAACTACCGCCCAATTGCGCTTCTATCTCCCATTTCAAAAATAATGGAGAAATGCATCCATAAACAACTACTCAATCACCTCCTTCAAAATAATCTCCTAGCAAACTGCCAACATGGATTTCGTCCCTACCATAGTACCACCAAAGCCTTACTATCCTTTATCGATTCCATTAATTACAACCGAAACAACAATCTTCTTTCATCAGCCTTCTTTGTAGACCTATCTAAGGCTTTTGACATGGTGAACCACCAACTACTCCTGCATCACCTAAAATCCCTTTCTCTCGATTGTATTGCACTTAACTGGTTTACTTCCTACCTTCAAAATAGGAAACAAGCAGTGCTATGGAACAACAATCTTTCAGAGCTGCTACCAACCTCCCTAGGTGTTCCTCAGGGCTCCATCCTAGGTCCCCTTCTATTTTCCATCTTTATCAACGACCTACACCATGTCACCCCACTATCTACTTGTATTCAATACGCTGACGATACTACCATCATTTGTTCTGCCTCCAACCAAAATGACTTACACTACCTTACCCAAAAAACTTTTACTGCCATAGCGCAATGGTTCTCTAATCACTGCTTACTTCTAAACCCTAAGAAAACTAAACTGCTTCTCTTCCAACCTACACACCAATCCCCCCCTATTAACTTCTCTCTTACATCTAACAATGGAACCCTTATCTCCCAAGACCAAACAACCAAACTCCTAGGCATAACTATTGACAACCAACTCAAATTTGACTTTCATATCAACTCAACCATAAAAACAACTAATAGAAAACTAGGTTCACTTTATAGAATCAAATCCTTCCTTACTACAGAAGCAAGAACTACCATAGCCAGAACGCATCTCATCTCTACACTACTTTATGCTTCCCCTATATACACAAACCTATCCAAATATAACATCAATAAACTTACATCAGCCTATAATAACATTGCCAGATTTGCCACATCCTCCCCATATAAAACACATCACTGCAAAAACCTCCGCCACCTAGGATGGCAAGAGCTACCTCACCTAATTCAATACTATCAGCTCTCTATAGCCCAGAAAGCCCTTCACCACCCTGGCAATACTCCTATGCTCTCCACTCTTATCAAGCCCTATAGCAACCTAAAAAACCTTCGCTCATCTAGCAAAATACTAATTCAAACCTCTCAATCTAGGAATACTGCAGGAGAATCTATGTTCTCCAACTCAATTGGTAAAATATGGAACCTACTTCCTCCCAACCTGACATCCCAAACCTCCGTCTCAATATTTAAAACTAAACTAAAACACTACCTAGCCAACCACTGGCTATGCTCCTGTGACTACCCAAGCTGATCATCCTGTTCGCCATCTCCCATGCACACATCTTTCTTTCTTCCAGCTTTATGCTTTTAGTATTTCCTATACTACTAAGATAAGCCCTCACTTATCTAGCAACTTTACCCTAATCTACTTTATATTGCCTACTTGTAACATCCTATTATAATCTATATTACTCTATCCATTCTATTACTCAAATAAAAGCATTATCCCTTTAACCTTCCTCTTATTGTCATTCAAATGTCCTAAGTATTGTGCATGCTTGCATATCCTTTACACTGTGTACTTTTTCTCCATGCCTATTCTTATATTGTGTATTATACTGTCTCTCGTGGGTTGAATATGTGTATGTATTTGACAATATACTGTTAATTATCATGTAGTAGATAGCGGAGCTTTTCTCCTCGGGCCTCCACTGAAAATGGACATGTATCCAGTTGGACTAGCCCGGTTAACAAATGTAAAATAAAATAAATAAAATAAATTTATTACATGACGGTGCAGCTGGAGAAGTATGGAGCGTTGGCTTTGCCCCTTTTGGGGTATTTCCTCACCATTCAGGAGGCACAACGTTTAAAGCCGGGGAATGCATAGTTGTGGTATGATCAGCAGTTCCGCAAACGGAAAGCTGTTGACCAGGATTTGCATTGGGAGGTGCATCATCCTGATATATGGTTAGCTACGATGATGGACAGCTTTTGTGGTTTAATCGGAAGATGAACATGGGTGATGCAGGTGGAGTGTGTTGGCCGTTTAACAATGGTACTTGTTCATGGGTTGGGTGCAAATTTGCACACACCTGCTTAAGATGTGGAAGAAATCATGCTCCGAATTACTGCGGATGGCAGGGTTTTGGTTCATGGAATAACAATGGTACGGGGCGGGAGGATGACTTTCTTTCCTCTCAGGGGTAACAGCCAGCTCGGGGTAGGGGTAAGTTTTGTGGATCCAGGGGACTTGGCTCCTTTAGAGGCAATAGGGGGAGGGGTGCCATTTGCCATTAAGGTGGAGGTGTTGGAGGATATGTTTCAGCAGTTTCCTGGTCTTGCCCTAAAGAATAAGGTCATACAGGGGTTTCAGTGGGGATTTCCTATAAAGTCCATGGTGGGATTGGGGGGAGGAGTTGTAAGAACCTTCCTCCGTTCAGTGTAAGGGAAAGAGGACATTTTGGAAGACTTGGTGGGAAAGGAGTGTAGGGCAGAGTGTTTGTGGGGTCCATTTGATAATCCACCTGTTAGCTGCAAGGTGTCACCTTTGGGGTTAGTTCCAAAGAAACGGCCTGGGGAGTTTAGATTGATACATCATCTTTCATTTCCAGAAGGGGGGGCAGTGAATGATTTTATTGCAGATGAGGTAGTTAAGGTGCGTTATGCCTCTTTGGACGATGCAGTGAGGGTGATCAGGGAATTTCGGGAGCCGTGGCTGGTCAAAGTTGACATTGAGTCAGCTTTTCATTTGTTGCCCATCAGGAGGGAGGATTGGCCATTATTGGGGATGAAGGTAGGTGATAAGTACTATTTTGACACGGCTATGCTGATGGGTTGTTCTGTGGCATGTGCGACATTTGAGAAATTTAGTACCCTTTTGCATTGGATTTGGAATCAGAGAGTGGGTACACAGAAGGCAGTGCATTATTTGGATGATTTTTTTGCTAGTAGGGGGAGGGAGGGCGGGGGCTCAACGTGGGTTGCAGGAATTTACAAGCATGTGTGAGGAATTGGGTGTACCGTTGGCACAGCATAAGATGGAAGGTCCGGCGTGAGCTTTGGAGTTTCTGGGGTTAACGGTAGATGTGGAACAGGGATTGTTTTGCTTACCTAAGGATAAGATAGAGAGGCTGTGGTCAGTCATATGAGGGGTGGTGACCAAGAATAAGATTCAGATTAGTTCAGTCATGGAACTGTTGGGGCTGCTGAACTTTGCCTGTTGAGCGGTACATCTGGGGTGGATGTTTTGCAGGCTTTAGCTTATATGTTGAAAGGAGGTAGGAACAAGCATCATTGGGTGAGGGTGACCAAGCTGGTGTGGGAGGATTTGAAGTTGAGGGATGGTTTTGTGCAACAATTTAATGGGATTTCCTTTTGGCAATCAGACTAGGTGGGTCAGGAGGAACTTCAGTTGTTTATGGATGCGGCGGGGGATATCGGCATGGGGCCTTATTTTGGGGGAAGATGGTTTGCAGCGGAATGGCCTCAGGATTGGAATGAAGAATGGAAGCGTGAGTGGCTTTTCTAGAGTTGATGCCAATATGGGCAGCTTCGGTGTTGTGGAAGGAGCAGTTGAGGAACAAGCGGGTAGTTTTCCATTCTGATAATATGGCTGTGGTGAAGGTGTTGCAAAAGAAGACAGCTAGGCAGAATTGTTGTTGAAGGTATTGTGAAAATTGGTATTGCAGAGCCTATTAATTAATTTTTCTTTTACAGCGGTGCATGTGCTGAGAGTTAAGAATGATATTTCTTATAGTTTGTTCCATTTTCAGTTTTGCAGGTTTTGAGGGTTGGCTCCGTGGGCGGTCGATTTGTCGGAAACACTGCCGGAGGAGGTTTGGAATCTTGGGACAGGATAGTCAGGCACTTGGTACAGCATTCTTGGGCTTCTTCTACAAAGAAGGCATACGGTAGGGCTCTTTTTGATTTTAATCAATTTGTTTTGCAATTGTCGGATGAAGAAAGGGTGTGGTTGGAGGAATTATTGTTAAGGCATGTGGCTAGTGCGTGGGAGAAAGGCAAGGCCTTGCAGACAGTCAGAGTGGATTTGGCGGCTATTAGCAATTTTGCTAAGTTGAGGGAATGCAAGATTTTACAAAGTCCTGGACATTGGGGCGTATGTTGAGAGGGTGGGGGAGGGTGGAGGTGGAGTGTAGAGATACTCAATGGCCAATTACGAGGGGAATATTGAAGATTTTGTTACAGGGGTTACGGTTATTACACAGTGGGTCATTGGATTATTTCATGTGGGGCACACTATGTACATGGTTATATTTTGGTGCTTTCCGTGTATTGGAATTGTTAGGTTCATTATGTTGGAAGGACGTTATTGTAACTGAGAGGGAGGTTAACATTGTATTACAGAAGAGCAAGATGGATCAGTTGGGTAGGAGATGTACAGTGGTGATCAAAGTGGATAGGAATCTTACCCTTTGCCCAGTAACTTGGGCCAGAGAATTCAGGAGTAGGAGGTTGGGGTGTTCAGATAGGTTGTTTTTTTCTTCAAGGGATGGCAAGGTAGTTTCCAGTAGTAGATTTATTACTTTGATTAGGAGGATTTTGGGTTGTATGGGATTTCCTGCTGAGATGTTTGCAGCCCACTCTTTTAGAACTGAGAGGGCTTTGGATTTGGCTAGACAAAATAGTTCAATTGAGGTTAATAAAAGAATGGGGAGGTGGTCCTCAAATGTGTTTTTATCTTATATTAGATAGTAGTGATTGTGATTATTAACATCAATTTCTTCTTTCTTTTATGGAAACGTATACTCATTTTGGGCCATTCGTACATCCACTGGGCAGAGAAGCATGCTTTAATCAGAGAGGATGGAAGAAATTTGGGTTTATCTCATTTAGGATGCTCTATGTCTTGGCATGGGGTTAGGGGTATGCATTGGAATAGGTTGATGTCTGAATTTGAGAAGGCTAAATTGAACATAGGGTGCCCTGGTATAATAATAATTCATTTGGGGGGTAATGATTTGGGTATTCTGTCCAAGAAGCATTTATCGGAGCTTATTTTGCAGGATCTGTTGAGACTAAAGGCTGGGTATCCATGTATGGAAATTATGTGGTCGGAGTTGATTCCACGCTTATGTTGGAGGAATGCGCACAGTTATAAGGCAATTGAAAAGGCCAAGAGGTTTGTTAATCATACATTGGCAAGGCAGTTAAGAACCTCTGGGATGCATATCATTTAGCATGGAGACTTTGGGCAAGGAGAGGAAGGTTGGTACCATAGGGATGGGGTTCATCTTAATGAATTGGGTTTGGATCTTTTTAATTTGCATTTGAACCTGTTTTTACAGGATATGCTGCAGGTTAAGGCTTAGGCAGGGGAACAGCCTGGGATCAGGCTGGTGGTGGAGAAGAGAGACAGGATTGTCCTCTTCTGTTCCCCCTCTAAGGAATGTGGTTTGATTTGGCCAATGGTTTGTGTGGTTAAAAGGTGAGCAGGTATGCTACCTATTATTTGGGGGGGGGGGTGAGCAGGTACGCTGCCCCAGTGGAGGAGGTTTCAGAGTGAGCAGATACGCTGCCCTGAGGTGTAATCGAGCAGGGTGAGTTGTTAAGCTGCCCTGAGGATTGTGGTGGATGAAGGCAATTGATGTTGTTTTATGTGTTTAAAGTTCATATTATGATAATATTCAATAAAGGTAGTCAAATGGCTTTATGTGTTTCGAGTGGTTTGTTCAAAGGGGGGCTGGGACGATGCCCTGTTATTTCAATAGGATTGTTCTCTTTCCTCCAATGTTATTTGACCATGGAATCAGTATACATAAGTAATAGTAGGTTTGCCCTTCTCTAAAAGCAATTTCAGGCTTTTTCCCCTTAGTGCAATGTTTCATGAACTTTATACAAAAATCACTAAAAAGAGATGTTTAATTTAAATAGAACAAATCATTTTAATTATATAGACAAGAAACTATCGTACAATGAAACACAATAATACAACTTAGAAACAGGGGTGTATTTGTAGTGTTAAAATAAGAAACAGGTTCAGTGGCCTAAACTGATAATGAAATGGTGGAGTTGATATTCTTCATTGTCTTTTGAAATAGCTGCATTTTTGTAGTTCTGATTAGTAATCTTTAATCTTTTTCTTAAAGGAAGTTAGATTAATTCCGGATGTTCGCTAGCAGACTATTCATAAGTGCTTAAAAACTATTTCACCAGGAGTTAGAATAAAAGTGTCAACTCATCAAAAGAGTTGGTTGAATAGTATTGGTATTAAAATACACAGTTTAAGAGCTAATGGAGGGCAACAATCCAGTTTCATGCATTCAACAATATTGTATTTTCTGTAACATTTAGTATCTGATACATTTGTGGAAGTGCCCCTTGAGGTTTGGACTGAAACAATTGTTGGGTACAAATCCAATCGCTAAACATTTAAACATATCTACTATCTTCAGTAATAACCCGTTGGAAACCATTTGAAGAAAGATACTTTTTTGTATAAATAACCATGCTAGACATATTATATATTATATGGTATGTTGAAAAAAACAAAATAAAAAACATTGGTGTTCATGTTCTAATGGGGGCTGGCTGCAAACAAAGTCAGAAAGAGGGTGCAACATAACTCAGGCAGCTGTGACTATATTATTCAAAGTATACATTGCTTCTCCTGTTACATCAGCTATCAAAATTTTAGTACATTTTACAATTAATAAGATGCTTGCAGATTATTGTCTTGGTACTGATCACACTGACATCTGTGACCTCTGAGACAACACTGATGTTAGTGCAGTCATTCTGTCAGTAAATGCAGAGGGTTCTTTAGTTGCTATAAGCATGTCACCCTGGTTTCTATTTCAAAAAAAGCTACAAATGGCAACCAACATGTCTATTGTTTTGTTAGTTTGGTAGCAGGCTTGTTGAAAAAAACATGAATCCACAATGCTCACTCATGTGACACTTTCACATAAGATTTAATGCTGAATTAGAATTTGTACTTTGCAAGCAGCTGAACTCATGCTTATAATATCTACTACTGATTTTATAGTGCATGCTTTGAGGATGGTGTTTGGATGGTGCAGAATGAACCATTCATTGTACCTGTGTTATAAAGTTATTTGTATGATCACAGCTGTATATTTTTTCATTACGTTATGTATTGCTGTATGTGATTGTTTTGATGCACTGAGTATTACTCTTACTGTGGACAGGGTTATAAATCAGTGTTACCAGCAATTCTATTGTTTAGTCCATAAAATGATAAAACAATATTTTCTTACAAAAAATCCCTCATCTCTTACAACGTGATATTTTCTTGTTGTGTACTTTTCTGTATATTTTCAGAGCCAGTGCTGTAGTGCATAACATGTGCATTTTAATAAATAAAGATGTTATTGCAAAATTTAACTGTGCTGTGTAGCAATCTTTAAAGATAAGTTGCTTTGTCTGAAAAACACAGATGGAAGTGCTTCATGGGGAAGTAATGCTATTTTGTGTGGGAGTAATTTTATGATGAAGATGGCATCCAAATACTTACAAAAATGACAAGGTGTAACTCCGGGCACTGGGACTGTGCTGAGTGTGGGTGGCAGGTGAAATTAGTCTTTCAGATTAGAAAATGGGAATTTTCAAGTGGTAAGTGACTTTTTTTAAGCTGCTACCTGGGGAAGCAGTTAGTGCATTTTTTTCTGTTAGACTGAATGATATACCTCTTACATTAGAAAAACAGGTTATATTAACAACATAATCAACTCCTACAGCAGAGTGAGAGCATCTGGAAGAGCATTAATGTCCATGCAAAGCAACCCTCAGTCAAAGTGTTCGTGGTATGGCAGACATGTTTTGTGCCAGCTTGCATCACACTAAATAGACATCCCACAAATATCACATTATTAGTCATTACTCATTTTTCACACCCCAGATACCTTATTCATTGAAAAGACAGAAAATAAAAATGATGACAGTAGCAAATGATTACGTGTCAACAATGTCTATTCGCATTCACAAATGTGCCACTAGATTTACTGTGCCCTGCGATTCTGTTTATGTCATGTTTCCTCACAATGCATGCATCAGACATAACGTTTCATTCTCTTCGTTATTTGAAGGACTTTACACTGGCAGTGCTATGACCCAGACTGGTCCAGTTTATTTTACCAGTCATTCTACAACATGTACCTCCCATTCCTTTTTAAGCTTTCATGGGATTCATTACTGCCTACACTAAATGTACACTGTTCTGAATGAACAGACAACGCAAACATTACTCACACCTTTTTCCTCCTAATTTTAGTTTTCTTACTGATTTTCTTGCAGCCTTAAGTACTGAGGGGTATTCATAAAGATTACCCGAGAAGGTAAACTATGTGTACATTTAGTGTAATCTTTCTGAGTGACTAGAAAGCACCAAAAATGTGGAAGGAATGTTCTTGAATACAGACTGTGTACACTTAGTGTAGGTGTTAATGAATATACTCTTTTACCTTTAATCAGATGTATGATTTGTTTTCCTATCACCATTATTTCTGGCACACTGACACCCACGGTCTGACATTTATTATATTGTAATATCCATGCAGACTATTTGCAGTTATGATTTGAAATAAGGGCCAAGAATGTTGCAATGAAGACAGTAAACCTAAAGCATTTTGGACAGCGTGCATGAACTAATTCAATGTATAATGTAGTAAACGTATAATAGTGACATCCGTAAGCTTCACACAGACTAACACATATCAGGCAGTTAAGTGTCCCCGATAACAATGAAAATAAAGAGAGAAAAACAGTCCATGCATAAAAGGATCTGAATGCAATAACAAACAGATTTTTATTCTAAATTTAGGAACTTTAATGTTGGTATACACAGTAAAAATACCTTATTTGTCTGAAGTAAAATGATTACTTTTCACTGATGTAATTTTATAACTCAGCTGTGATGACAACTGCAGCATTGTTTTAGTTTCCCTATAGGGTAAGTGAAACACATAAGCTGTATGTTTGTTGAACAAGAAAACAAACTAAACATGCAAACAAATGAAGATGACAACAGAAGAAGACCTGAGAACTACCACATCTATTCATGTGCTGCAGCATGCCACAGTTCACCAGCTTCTCTCCTAGCTTTGTGCTATCCTTTATTGTCTGTCACAAGCAATAGTGAACCTCTTTTATACCCTCCCTGTACCACTGTTTGAGAACATAGATTCTAGTGACCTATTATCTTCACTGTGCAATAAGTTTTTCTCGTCTACCCTGTAACACCCTACCCCTAGCTGTTACCCTTGCCTTATCTCTCTGTTTTTCTTCTTCACTTCCACATCTCTAACTTATCACCAACAGTATAGCTTGTCCAGCTAATATTCACTTTTTTTTATTTTCTCTTCTAATGTATGTTCATGGACAAGTATCTTTTTCAGTTCAATTATGCTGACAGGACATCAAGAGCTGTATACAGCAATTCAGGCTTGGCCTTACAATTGAAAGTGAACTCAACATCAGTAGAATCCATTCCTCACACAAGGCATCTCAGCACCTTAATTTTCTTGCAACTGTGTTTTCATATTTTTTTTTATTTTTATTTTATCTGTTAATCTGGTAGGCCCACCAGAGACAAGTGCCCATTTCAGGGGGTGACTTGGGAACAGTGTCTGGTTAAGTAACTTACTCAGCGTCCCATAGTAGGTAAATGAGGGATGCGAGAATCAAACCGTGGAGTATAGGAGGCAGCTCATTCACAACTCATAGCCTTAATCTTTCTTTTAAGAACTGCATTTATTCATCACACTTTAACTAGCAACATAAGTTCATACACATTAATAATAACAATTTAAAGAATGTTTTACATTGCCAGTTTCATGCAATATATGTTACTCCATAAAGCATAACTATTAGTTTTTACATCATGCCTTCACATTTTTGAATACCACCAAACTTCACAACATATCTTCTTGACCACTATTATGTCTCTGTCCCAAATATGCCACTTATTTTTATGCAATCTAATTCTTCTCTCTTTAAAGATCCCACCCCATTTATTTTCTTTTCTTTTTTTACAATGTATAGCCTCTGTAGTTACCTTTGCTTTTGATTTCCATTTTATCTTTAACCTTCTTCAATAACTGCTAGATTATATAAAGTCTAACAGATGTCAGGAGTGGTTAATACCACCAAGTCATTTTTCCAGTCTCTCTCAGGACTGTATATTTTTTATAAGTTTGCACATTCAAAGTGAATAACCTTGTACTTTGGTTAGACTGAGTTTCAAATGCTATCTGCAGGCCACGACAGGCCTCTATTCATACAGCAACTTTCTACCATCAACGACCACCGTAATTATTTTGTATCAACAGACAGGCTTATTGTGCTGAGAAAAACAATGTGATAGATGACACAAATACATTAACTAGTACTGGTGGTGAGATTTCTGTTTACTTTTAGTAACCATACACTTTTTATAGTCATCAAACTCCAGGTTTTCAAACCATTGCAGCATTATAAGACCCACCCCCATACCAGGTCCTTCCTTACCATGCTTCCCTGAAGCACAGTGCTAAACACCTTGCTGAAGTTCGGACATAGTATATACACAGAGTTCTCACTACCCATCAAAGGTCAGAGGTGATAGAGAGAAATAAATCAAATATAAAAGCCAAGATCTCAGCTGTATTGCCAGCCTTGGGCAAAGAGAGTTTCTAAGTTCAGAAACTCCATCTCCATGTTGAATTTTATCTGTGATCTTTCTGTGACATTTTGGATGGACAAGATCAAGACTCTGATGGCCTCATCTATTTTATTATTTTTTTTTATCAGGAATGTCCGTTTCAGCTGAAGCTTATTTTCAGACAATGCCCAGAGAGAAAAGCTCCACATGCAGAAGAGAAGGATTGGAAAGGTAATTTGAAAATACACATATACATAGAGAAGAGTTTGGAGCTCTTAACCAACATATGCATCAAATACATTTTCCGAAGCTGTAAAGGCAGATTATTCAGTGCTATAATATACAAGTGCAGTATGGAGAAGTGAAAAGACAATGCTTGCTCATGTCAGTTATGGTGGAGAGTGCAGTTTCCATGTCTACTTGCATGTGATGCTTCTGGTACTTTAGAAAATGTACAGTGATAGCTTCCTGTGATGCTTTAGAGAATGTAAAGTGATAGCATCCTCACTTCAAAGCCGAATTTCATCATATCACAGTATCTGTAGCCATATCATCTGTCCCCTCACAGAAAAATCACAAGATGTGTCCTAACATTTTCTGAAAGAATTGAATAAGCCTGAATTATCCTATCCAGCAGGAAGCTTGGCACAGTCTCTGCCAAAGCTAACCTCCTCCTGAATCCCTTGGTCTTCCAATACCTTATAGTATACAACCTGTATTAAGGTATGACCTGGGAGATTACATTAACTACTAAAAAAAAATACAACATTGGTTGAATAAATCATTTTACCGGATGCAAACAATTAAACTCTGCACTATAAATGAAGCATAAGAGGGTTTAAATAAATAAATAAATAAATATATATATATATATATATATATATATATATAGAGAGAGAGAGAGGACTGTAAGATGCCACTGAGCAAATTTCTTTAATAAATTGAGCACTTTCGTCAGGTGTTCGCCACTAGACTTCTTCAGAATACATTAACAGAAGACACAATTCTTGGCCGGTTAAATACAAAATATTTCAATCACATGATATGATACAGTCATCACTTGGTTAAAAATTCCCTATACAATTTAAAAACCTAAACATACATATCATGACTAATTGTGCCATTAAATAATTTATAAGCCATGAAATCCTAAGTAAAGATAAAAAAATAGCAAACTGTGCCTAGACGTGTTGTATTGTAGACGTGCATATATACATAGATATGCATTAGTGTGCGTTTTCACTCATACATGATTCACCATGTTATTAGTGTTCAAATATTAGGCACAGTTTGCTATTTTTTATCTTTACTTAGGATTTCATGGCTTATAAATTATTTAATGACCCAATTAGTCATGATAAGTATGTTTAGGTTTTTAAATTGTATAGGGAAGTTTTAACCAATGTGATGACTGTATTACATCATGTGATTGAAATATTTTGTATTTAACCGGCCAGGAATTGTGTCTTTTGTTAATGTATTCTGAAGAAGTGTAGTGGCGAATGCCTGACAAAAGCACTCAATTTATTAAAGAAATTTGCTCAGTGGCATCTTACGGTCCTCTATTATATATATATATATATATATATATATATATATATATATATATATATGTATAGAAAACACACACACACACACACACACACACACACACACATATATATATATATATATATATATATATATATATATATATATATATATATATATATGTATGGTATGGGATCACCCTACACAGTTCCAAAATCCTGAATCTGAAATACTTAGAAGTGCAATACTTGAAATGGAACATTATTAAAAACTAGATCACTAGCAGTGGTAAAGCTTCTACAACATTTATATATTTTTCTGACTACAACCCCTGTTTTGTTATGTGTGAAGCCTGTTCCCACAATGGAAGTATTTATTTTTTCTTACTTCAAGGTCAGATATCCTTGAAAATTACTGCAATACCTACTTTTATGATTAACACAAATATTTTACTAATCTTGGAAACTGTGAGACCTCACATTGAAAGGAATATAGAGAATTATGACTGGGTCTCCTATCATAACCAAGAATGTGTGTGTTTCAGACATAGATGTCAAGAAATTCACCTCTAGAGTATGACATCCATGTTAAGAACACATAACTTCCTGGCTTGATCATAGTTCTTTATAGTGCATGGAGATTTACCTGCTCTACTTAATGCAAAAGTTAGGGGAAAAAAACACTGCAATAGAAAACCATAACTAACCACTGATACACTGGGAACAGCCACTCAAGAAAGAGCATTTGGAAGCCAAGAAACATTGATGATCTTACGGTATGGCCAGTGAGCACTATTAAGCATGAGATTAGTACTTATCAGTGCGAAGGGGGTGATTAACAATTGTTAAGTACCATTCTGAAGTTCAAGGGTGATTAACAAGCTGGTCTTCTTGTCATGTTTGGAGCACAATCATAGTTTGCCAAGTATTACAAAATAAATAAACAGCTAGAATATGTGCCACCCCATTCCCACACACACACACAGATGCACAGTTACACATATTATACAGTTCATTATAGTGTTTTATGGCTTGGAGTTAGCATTTTTAGGATAATGCACTTTAGTTAGTTCAGTTTCAAGATTGTAGTCTGAGGATTTGGGGAAATCTGTGTTATAAAACAGTTATATAACTGACATTCATAATTTATATGATGTTGAAAGCTTTATTACATGTAATGTAGTGTGGCAGTTTTTGATTGACCAGAAAGTGGTTGCTGTAAATGAGAAGTCAGTTAAAGTATTGATTGTGAATGTGGTGTTTGGAAACATTATTTGAGGGACTGGAAAATTGCTCAAATAGTGTTTGTAATATACTGTGTTAAAAAATAACAGGAATAAATGTGTTACTTGAAGTTTACTGTTCTCTGAGTAAGTTTAGGAAATATGAATGAATTGGAGATATTCTGATGTTAAAGGAAGAGTGTTCTATGAAGAAGTCCAATGGCTCAAGACAGAGCAGAGTAGATTAGTGTGATTAAAAGGAACCAAGAGAAGAACTGAGTTAAGACAATGGATCAAGAGCAAAACAAAGAAAAATACTCTTCACTTTTTACATAAAAAAATCTTCTTATGTTACAAATATAGCAAACAGTTGTTGCAGTTTATATCCTACCTGCATGAAGCACTACAACAATCAGGTTTTAGTTAAAAAAAAACAAGTGTTTTTTTTTCTCTTTTACACTGTACAAACTGCTTATTGCAATGTAGCAAGGAGTTACTACTGTTTAGACCACACATGGAGTGTTACAAAACTCAAGTTTGACTGCAAATGAAATCCTGACTTTTTTAAAGCTGGTATTGCGTTAGAGATCAGGAACAACTGATTGCACCCCCCCCAACACTATGCATTCAGGGCAGTTGCCCATCCAGCCCCACCCTAACTGTGCTACTGATTCTTTGCAGTGCAAGAAGTTTTGCCTGATCCATGTATTATCAATTACAGGAAAAAAGAACAACAACAAAAAAAAAAAACGAAACAAGAAAGAGAAGGTATAAAAACACAAAGTGTTTTACCAGCTTTGATAGCTGGTAAAGCATTTTGTGTACATTAAACAGACAGCAGCATACCTCTCAACTCCATTTTTAGGAATTCTGGAGAAATCCAAAAATAGTCAGGGGCAAAGGATCAAAATTCAGGGCAGTTTTTAAATATTGGGTTGATTCACTTATAGATATTGATAATACAACAGGTTTTGTATCAACATGCATTTTCTGAACAATAACAAGCATGAAACTCTAAAATATGGGAATATTGACTGCAATCATCTGTGGTTTACCAGAAAATCAAACATTTTATGAAGCTTAGGATGACAATAGGTGGCAAAATCAGGAATGTTGGGCATAATCAAGGACAGTTAAGAAGTAATGCAGGAAGAAATTGTGTTCTTCTGGCAGAAGGTAAAGCAGTTTTTAAAAGACACTTTATGCTTGTATTTTCCCAGAGCTCCCATCTCCTTGGCCCCCTTGCCACACTCTGAGGGTGTCCTGAGTTAATTCTGCTCCATCCTTGGCAGATAAGAGATTTACTTTATTGTTTTGCATTTCAGTTAATTGTTTAGAGTATCACCTTTATTTTTGCTTTATTTGTTGATTTTGCCTTTAAATCATTCCAAAGGTCTTGAATGCTTGAAATTGCCTTGCCTAGGTCATTTAAATTTTGTTGTAGTATTACATTCACAAGCAACCTTTCTTGGTGTTATTACATGAAGAGGTTAGCAGTGCCATGTAAAGACACAAAAACCTAGAAAGCAAATTTTTTGTATAAAATTTCCATCAGAACTGAAACCCGTAACTCAGTCTGGCTAAAACAAAGCCATTGTGCAGAGACAAACTTAGAGCAGTAAGTTTGCACATTAAACAGCACTACTGTCAAATCCTAGAACAATGTAACCTAGTGTAGTGCCAATCCCAGAGACCACCCAAGGAGACCTCTATATAACCCAGTCCATGACCTACAGTAGCCCACCCAAATACAGGTCCGGACAACATGGATATGCAATTTTCAAATGTCTCTGTAACCAGCTTGGTAGATATGGGTATCCTGAGACAATGTAGCAATTGACTCACACTCACAGACAACCATTTAATCCTTAAAAAACAAACACAGTATGTGAGAGATGCACATACTCAATTTCACTGGAGGCAAAAATCTCATACCCAAACAAGGTTATCAAGAACACACAGACTGAATCCACCATACATACAATCACTCACATACACCAACCTGTGTGGAGGCACTAACAAGCAATTTTCTCAAACCTCAAGGACTTCCTAAGCTTATAAGTGGTAAAGTCCATACTCAGAAATCTGTAAAGCACTCACCAAAAGCAACAACAGACACCACATACTCTCCTACACCCAGTGGATCTCCAAGAGCAAAGCCTATAAGGCAAGCCAACACAATACCCAGAACTTGTCGTAGGGTACTCCATTATACAACACACAGATGCCCCACTCACCAGAATAACCAAGGAGAAGATAGTGGTTGTGTTGCTTATCTGAAGACAGGACCTGCCAAGTTATGCAAACACCTAACTCATATACCACAGGTGGCAGTATGATCTGTCATAGTCCATGTGGGAATTAATGACCTGAGAAATTGAATATGTGTTTCAGGCAGGTATGTTCCTTGCATTGTGCAGCATTACCTTTACCAAGGATGATGTCACAGTATGAACAAAGGGTGATTGACTTCAATAATTGGCTTAGTTTCTGGTGTCTTTCAAGGGGGATTCAATATCTGCCAGCATGGGAGGACATGGGTAACAGATCATATTGCTTTGCAAAGAATGGGCTGCACCTGTTTCCACTAGGCTTCCAAATATTGGCTAAAACTTTATCAACTCCCTTATAGTCTTTTTTAGGCAATGCCAAATTGACAAACTAACTGACATTGCAAATAAAACCCAAATAAACTGAAAGATGTTATTGCTTAATGCTAGGAATATAAATAAGAAACTCCATACCCTACAAGCTCTCCTCACACTGGAGAATATAGACACCTGTGCAGTTACGGAGACATGGTTTAAGTCTGCCAAAAGTACTTCAACACTGCAAGGCTTCAGTGCCTTCCACACCTTTAGGCCATCAGCTACACAGACAGGGACAAAAGGTGGAGGAGCATCAATCTATATTTGCAATAAGCATAACTCTACTTTGGATAAAGAAGACAATGTCCTGGAATTCATTCATGTGCAAATCACCATAGACAAGGTCCCATACCTTATCCTGTCAAGCTATAGATCACCCTCTATAACCCTAGAATCCCATAGCTCATACCTAGACCTACTGGAGACCCTCACCATTAAACCAAATACCCTATTCATTGGGTGACTTTAGATACCACTTTATAGACTGGGAAACATACATTGCCTCATACTCACAGGTGGGTCTATATCACAATGTCAAACTTACAAAAGTTTGATCATTGTAATATCGAACCCTTATGTCTGAAACCCAACAAAACTGAAAGCACAGAACAGCAATTTTTTCCCAGGGAAACAAATTGCTGTTCCATGACAAAAAAAAAAAAAAAAAATTAACCTTAAACTTAAACTGAAGTGGGGGGCTTCATCCCCCACAGCCCCCACACCCCCCTACTTAAATATACCAACTCCGAGATAGCACCACAGTGGAGGAAATAACAAAGCCCTGAAAACGCCCCACCAATTTTTTTTCCTGGGAAATAAGTCGATGTGCCGTGGCTTCGCTGTTTTTCACTTTCGGACTTTAGGGTTCGATATTATAATGTTCAAACTTGTCTTAGTTCGACGTTGTAATATAGACCCCTCACAGATACACCGATTCCTGGATTTTATTATACAAATACCCATGACCAGATAATGTGCACACCCAGTGGTGGTTCTGACATATTGGACCTGCTACTTACCAATATGGGAGAGCACTGCACCCCTCCCATGTCACTTCCTTATTGGTGAGGTTGAACGACAAAGCTGTCTCCTTTGAAATAAAAATCAACTCTGTAACCACAGCAAACCCTATAACAGTTAGGACTATTTCAAACCTAGTAAATAACAGTTTATCAAAATTCAGTGTCTCTTCCAACCTCGAGTTCACAACAACCTATGCAGAATTGTTCTCAGAGACCCTGTACAACCATTTATATGGCTGTATGGAGACTGTTGTGCCTACTAGAAGTAAGCCCAAAATAAAAATTCTAAAAACAAACCACATTGGTGGAAACCAAGTCGTAATAGGGTATATAACAAATGGGAAAAAGTCATGGCTAAAATCAGGAAAAGCAACTCACATTATTATAAGAGCTTTCTAATTAAATTAAACAGGAACTTAAGAGGACTAATTAAGTCCAAACAGGCCAATTATGAGGTCATGATAGCCTCACAGGCTAAAGACAACCATAAGGTCTTCTACAGCTATGTCTGAAACCTCAAAGGCAACACACAATGTGCCAAACTGGTGGTCAGTAGTGTCACCTTCACTGAGCAGATCAACATAACAGATTTGATGGCTGACAAATTCAGCTGAAACTTCACCCCCAACTCCTCCCCACCTCCTTCCATGAAATACCTACTAGCATAACCACTTTAACTATCAACAGGGAGCAGGTCCTAACAATGCTCGGTAAGGCCAAAAACACAGCCTCAGTGCGCCCTGATAATATCCCAGAATGCCTCCTAAATGGCTGGAAACATGATCTATCATGACCACTTGGGCCACATTTCAACTATAGCCTCAAAACAGGCTTTGTGCCATGAGAATAGAGAACTGCAATGGTTATCCCACTTCACAAAGGTGGATCATCAACTGACCCTGGAAACTACAGACCTAGTAGTCTGACTAATCTTCTTCTTCTTTCGATTTTTCCCAGTTAGGGGTCGCCACAGCGGAACTCTGGTCCGCTAGTGATTGGCAGTAGATTTTTACGGTGCCGAGGTGCCAGCCCGATGGCCAACCTTCAACGAAGGCATGCCCATTCATGCATGTCTTTCGAATGCCACTTGACTGTGGGGAGGACATGCAGACTCCACACAGAAGGCGCTCCAGCCAAGAATTGAACAGGAGAACCTCTTGCTATGAGGCGACAATGCTACCGGTTCACCACTGCGGCTTCCCCTGACTAATCTAATATGCAAAGCCATGGAAAGAATTATCATGGAAATAATCAACAAAGATATAGGCAACCTTCAAGACACTGGACCCAGCCCTGTTTGACTTTGTCAAGGGAAGATCATGCCTACTAAACCTGATGGGCTTCATTGTAAACGTCACCAAGTCAATGGATGAAAGGATAACTGTACATACTACCTACCTGGACCTGGCTAAGGTTTTCATACAATACCTACTCGGTTATAGTTGACAAACTCATTGAACTAGGCATAAACCCCTACAAAACTCACTGGATTGCCAGCTGGCTCACAGACAGTACCAAAGAAGTCAGGACTGGTGATACCACCTTCATTAAGAGACTGGTTACCAATGGGTTACCTTAGGGCTCTATGCTGGGACTGATCCTATTTAGCATCTACTTCTTGGAGACAAAGGATAATGTCAAGGGCCTTTGGCTGACCAAGTTTGCAGATGACAGCAAATTAGAAGTTATCATAGATTCCCCCCATGACACAAGGATCTTAGAAGAGGGTTTAACACAGACAAATGATTGGTGCCAATGTCATGGACTAAAACTCAGTGCAAAAAAAGACATTATTGCACCTTTTGGGAAAGCTGCTACCCAGGATAATTACTCCATTGATAAGACACCCCTAAGAGATGACCCAGTATTCATGGATTTGAGAACATATGTAGACAGTAATCTGGCATTTGACCAACATATGGCCAAGGTAGTAAGAATATCATTCTATGTTACCCAACTTATAAGTAAGAGCATGGCATCCAGGTCCAAGGAAGTCACAGATCTACTTTATTTGGCCTTTATCAGTCCCATCATTGAGTATAAAGCCCCCTTCAGCATGTACCTAACCAGACAGCAACAGCTGGAACACTAACAAAGGTTCCTTACCAGGAGAATCCATGGTATAAACACATTGTATGTACGGATTGCCTTAAAGCCGTATCTCTATACTCTGTCTCCTTCAGGTTACTGAGGAGTGATCTATGTCTGGCATGCAAGGCATCCTCAGATCCAGCTCTAATGGTCCTTTTGCACATCCACAAAATGGACAGCATCATAACCACTAGATCCAAGAATTTAAATTTTGCTTGTGACATAAACAAGACACTTTGGTGAGACTTATGTGTCTCAAAGGATTCCCATGCTTTGGAACAGGCTCCCTATCATATCAAGCAGAGTCCATCACTAACCCTATTTAAGCATAACTATGACCACTTGATGAGAAATCAGAAAGTCAGCCCAGGTCTGGTCCCCATGACCCTGATAGAGAGAAGCAGACAGTAATGTCCAAATGAGCATACCCCCATAACCTTAAGAAACTTTCTAACTAACATACCACCTCCTAATAAATGCCCATGATACATAGGAACACAGTTGGGTTGGTTGCAAGGCTAGACTTATAAGGGCCCTCATTGTTGTTGGCCTAGTATATGATTATGAACCTATGAACTTATAACTGTGTCAGAATTAAGTTCTAACTGCTTTTGAAAGCTGTTTTACCTTCTGCAACTGATATTTGCTGGCTGGCACTGTTTATTGTTAGCCTGTAGTATGAGGCCTGATCTTCACAACCCTTAGGGTGTCTTTAAAAAGATTTTGTTATGCACCCCAAAGCACTATTAAGATCAAGTCTCATTCTAGGGAAGCACATAACAAGTTTACCTTTTCCTGATCCCATAGCTTAATCATGCCACTCCATACACTATGAACTATTTGTGAGAGTTAAACAGTTTTTGCATCTCTAGAGATCTGCACAAGTGGTGCTTGGTGCAGGAAATGGATCTGAAATAATTTTGCCTAAGAGTTTCAGTTATATGAGTTTTGGCATTCTAGATAAAGGGAGACGCTATTTTGTTTCCTCTCATCAATCATGTTTTGCAGCTGTTTTGGGGGCTTATGCTGAAATTTACGTAGCTTAATCAAGTTACTTTGTCATACATACTGAAAAATGCATCAGATGTATTAGACATGACTGTCCTGCTGTGATTTCACATTGTCTCATTTCCGTAGGCTCCTGGATTCAAGGCATTCTACATTCATTTTCCACTTGTAGTGGACTTTGTATGATCTGCGACTTTATTCCCAACCCTCCTTTTGTGAAGCCAGGCAATGTCTACCTCATTCACTGAAAGTGCATTTACCTCTATAAGGTTGCTGAGCAATAAATTGAACTGAACTGCAAAAGTTCCATTACTATCCTTAGATATTTAGAGTCTGGTCTATTGTTATGTGCAGCTTTTGTTTTCCAGTCTGCTTCAACATGATTACTGAGTAGATTATACTGTTGTATGTGTTATTCTATATAAACTGACAAGACTACAATTTACCATCACCCCTCGTCTGGTTTTCTCACCATGTGACATAAAGAATACAAGCATCTGAAACTACAGTGTGTTATAAACATACAGTACCTGATATGACAAATAGGCAGTAGCTCTCTACCAGAACAAATAATAATAATAAAATGAAGACAAATGAGCCCGTATATAATGCCACACAAAACATTTGAGTACCTGTTCACATGCTGTCATCTCCTTACTCCTCAGATGCACTAACATAGTTACATGACATTAACCACATTCAGACCATAGCAGCCTAAATTAAACTTTTGGGGCCCTTGTTACAGCAGCAGATATCTTGCAGTCCCTAAACCCTCCCCATATTATCTCTAAAGGATATACAAAAATGTACACCTAAGATAACTCGCATGTTAAGTTCTACATTTCATATCCTTTCACTTTAATGACAATGAATCACAATTAGCACACTCTGACAGTCCGTGCTTCTAAATGTTCAGATTTTTTGCTTCATATTTTCAGTCTGTTGTTCATAAATTGTGTTTTCTGGAAAATCACAGGATTGAAGTCAATAAATAAAATATACATTTAAGCTTCAGACTTCATATCCTTCAGAAAATGCACGTGAGCACAAATCCTGTTAGTCTAGCAACTGTCTAAGTTTGTAAGACCGATATTTTAAATCTGTCCATATTTCTTGCACTAAAAGGTTGGGAGGTATGCTCTGACCATTTTATTAACATTTACTAATGCTGTCATCTTGCTCACATTGCCAGACCTCCAACTGAGTTCTGTACTCTCTCAAGGTAGGTATTTATTCCCATTTCTAACATTCTTGTCCTATAACTTTAATTATCATATTGAATGGATTAGGGCATGAAACAGTCTTGCTTTGAGCCACAGCTACTCTGCCTACCTTTCTTCAGATCCATTTATCACATATTGTTTTGCCAACTCTCACTAAAGCAGGCATGTCAAGTTTATACTTGGATGTGTCTACGTTCTGTCTGGTCATTAGTGGTTCATAATTTCACAGTGATCATTTCTAGACTTGTGCTTTTTTTCATCTTTATGGATAAATTGATCATTCATGAGAAAGGACTAAGAATGATTCAATAGGCAGATGATCTGCAGTTTTCTTCCCAATCCACTGTAGAAGAAATGAACACTGATATGACTAAAATATGTTCTTTGTTTACTAATAATAAGCCTGATGGCTACAGTGAAAAGGCTTGGATCATAATTTATGGTGTCAGGGACTGCTGTGGTTTTGTTTCCTAGACTCATACTGTTCATAAGATCTACGATTCAGCCCTGGAGCAGTTTATCTCTTTGTGTAAGAGATGTCCTGAGTTGTTACCTCTCCCTCCATTTTCAAATCACACTGATGTGGTAGTGAGCAAGTTGTCTGGTTAACTGCCTGCTTGTTTTAAGCCTGGAAAGCTTCTCAGTTCTCAACCTAGACAGGATTTTCATCTTGATTTGGGGTTACTTGCAGGATTACTTTACATCACTGAGGCAAGTGGATCTAGGTTACAGGTCATGCTAAATGTAACATACAAGTCTGTGCTGGAAAATCCATTCCAGTTGCAGAACTGTCTGTTGCCTGAACTGGTTCCCAGTAAAAAAAAAGGCAAGATAAACAAGTTTAGAGCTGCATATTATGTCCCAGACACATAAGCTTAGTTACAGTATTGGAACCAGTTAGAAGAACCCATGCAGTCATATTAAAGATTGATATGCATATAGGTTCTTATCTGTAGACCACAAATACTATGGAAGAGCACTCCTGGGTTAATCACTAGATTCACATATGTGGAGGCATTTAGGCTTTTGACTCTAAACTTAGACTGCTAATAATGTTTAAAGTCTCCTATTGTTGTTTCTGATTTTAATGATAAAGAGCTTGGCAGGGCTATGAGTATATAAATTCATGGCATTTAGCACCTGCTTTTCATTTCCTTTAAGGAAAATATTTAATGGATAAGATTAATGCATTCTGCTTGCATAACATTGCTTGCTGTAAATACCTACTTGGCTAAAAAAAGTAAATAAATCAAGTAAGTACATTAGCAAATACAGATGGACACCAACTTTTGCCTACTTTATTTAGGGATGTATGGCTCTCAACTGTCTCTGAGTTCACAGAACTTTTCCTGATTTTGCCTCATATTTTTGGTCTGCTTGTTATAGAATTTGTGGTTTTCTGGAACATCATTAAGGACTACTTGTAGTAAAAAATGACAGACATTTGAGGTTCAGAGTTTATATTCTTCAGAAAATGCATGTCAACTCAAAAAAATGCTATTCTAGTAGCTTTCCAGGTATATAACACCAGTAACTAAAATCTGTCTCTGATTTTGGACCTTTTTTCTCACATTTTTTAATTGCTTTCTCTGAATTTTGCTCTAAGATGCTCAAAGGTATGAGAATGCAGGTATATTTATAAAATAAATATTTCTGAAACTGTATCTGGTACTGTATAGCTGTGATGTATGTTCACCTAGCTCTTTGTATCTTACATGCTTTGTTTATAAAGCTTTTTCTGTGTGATTTAAATGTCTGCTTATTACTTGTGCAAACAGTTGGTTAATTCTGCCACACTGCACGTCTTTCTTTATATATTCAATTTATTTTATTTGAAAGCTTGGGTCATGGCTAAAATGTATCATTTTTGATTAGTACACCTACTCAATTACTGCATAAATGAATAAAATCACAACATTTCAGCACATGCAACCCACTGCATTCCTTGTCGCTCATTAGTTCTCCCACATTCCACATCTTTAATAACATCATTTCAAGTTACACTGATAAAATAAATAGATTAAATGATGGTGCAACATGCTTCAGCAGAAACCTTTTGATCTATTTTGTTGATCATGTTATGTTAGCCAGTTGGTTTGAAAATAATTCATGGTCACAAATCTGGCTGGTTCAGACCTGGCAATTTAGCTTACACTGTCGTCTTCTCCAAAAAATTCTACTAGATTTACACTAGATGAGATAATACTTACAACAGAGCTACCAACTAAAAGCAAAATCAGAGAAGCATTTCCAACCATTCTTTATCTATGTAACCCTCTAAACTTTATAATAGATAGAAGTTGTAGTTTTTCTTTTTCCTTCCATTGGCACTACATGCAAGGACTGAGTGGCTTAAATGACCATACTGCAGCTACACTGAGGCAAAGTGTTATCAACTGCTTTTTTGTATATGTCACTGTCCATATACCTATTGAACATCTAGTTGTGACCATGTTTATTTATTCCACTTCAACAGGGTGAGATGCAGATGTGGTGTAACCATCAACAAGGCAGACATGAGACATTTTTTCCCATTTTCTGGCCACAGCCATTCCCCTGGAAGTGACATGCATGGTTGTAGATATAAGTGCTTGTTATACCTTCTTGTCAGTGATCATATACATACATATGCTTTAGCTGCCATTCAGTGACCTTTTGGCATATACATGCTCATGTTCCCAGCCCCTACACTGCATTTCATGCACCCCCTTCCTCAGCAGGTGCTGACATTATAGCAGGTAAGGTTGCTTCCCCTGGCTGGGTTCTACTATAAAAGGTTAAGTCACAAGTTGATGAGGAATCAGCATGCCAAATACAAAAGGCTGAAAATTCACAATGAGGGGAAAATGAAATCGTAAGCATTTTTTTTTTTTTTGCAGAGGACAAGCCCCCATCCGCCACCCCCACTCCTGAACTTAACTATACCAGTGGTTACAGAAACACTAAGAAGACAGAAATCTTGCAAAACAAAACAATCACTGTTGGGGCAAACACAGAAGCCCCACCGGCAGTGACCTTTTTTGTAGAAAATAGTTCTTCTCATTTTGTACATCAGGAAATTGAGATTCAGGGATTTACTGCTCATGGAAATTGTTCTCAGAAAAGTGTAGCCATACTCCAGGATGGGTGAGTTAGTGTTGAATGCTCACTCCCATCCTCTGTCATTGGTTCCTTTAGCACCCAGCACACTAGGCTATTCTAGATCTTAAGAGGCAAAGTAAGAGCTGCATTCCCCTGTGCCATGGAGTGAATATGTGTATCGACACTTAATGCTATATCTATATTGAATAGTCCTTTCCATAATTCAGAAAATGATCCGAGACTGTCTCAGTTAATATTGAAGAGCCTCTCTTTTGTTAAACTGTATGTATAATAGTCAAGCTCAATGTCACATATTGTCATAAATGTCTTTATAATGCCCTGGGCTAAAAATGGAGCCAATGCAAATTATGTTATTTGGTTACTAGCAATGGTGGAATTCTTTGTGTCTTTGAACTGCACTGAATCTTTTGGGACTGGTGTGTCAAAACCTCCTGGCACAAAATAATTCAGTGCACTTCACATGAGCAACGAGTGCAAAAGCAGTGTCTTTGGTAACTCAGGTGTTGGTGATCACTGGCGTGTCACCCAGAACGTTGTGGAGTATGTCACCTTTGACACGTGTGTCATAGGTTCGCCATCACTGGCCTACATGCATGCAAACTCAGAATCACAGATACACAATATTATGGTTTACTTTCAAAATCAGACAGTGCCTGACTCTAGAACATCTCTGTGTTTCCCTAATGTGGTCAAAAGTGTCTTTGGGTAAACAAGGATTTCAGCAATTATTGGTTATATTTCTAGATGCAGAACCCCATTATTAATGCTGGGTTGGCAAGAGTCCTTGGCACTATAAATTAGAGGAGCCATACCCATTTTGTGCACACTGACTACTCCCTAACCCCATGCTAGTCCAGTCCTGACCAGGCCCACCAACCTGATTCCCTACTGGGGAAAATAAAACTGACCTTAACAGTAAGAGGATGACTTGTATAATTTCATAGCAAAGAGCAGATTTTCAGTGGTAACAGACTGTGCTTGCTAGCAGCTCCTCCCAAAGGTTTACTTTTTAGTCTGTACTGCAGACTGTTGAATCTTCATACTGCATACATTCTGTGATGTTATTAACCATGCATCTTGCAAGTCCACAACATCATTATGACATGTTTGCCCTATTACAATAAACAGCAAGCTAAAAATTAATATTTCTGCACATAGAGTACATATTAAATCTGCACAATGCTTAGATGAATTCTGTTCTTGCCGTATGTTAACTTGTAAACTGCCACTTACAATGCATGGGCTCTTGCTCATTTAATTAGAGCTGCTCTTTGCTTGGCATCTGCTCCAGAGTAACTAAGAGATTCTGCTTTTTCCAAAGCCATCCACTGCTGAATCTACAAATATAACTATTACTTAAGCTTTATTTGCACTTTGTTCACTGTGTCTTACTTGTTTAATGTTTCATGGTTGACATTTTGCTGCATTTTAACACTTTTTAAGCTGAACTGTTGCTTGAAAAAACAGGCTACATTGTATCTATTTGATTTAGGGCTACTGTATCTAGATAGTGTGTTTGTTTGCACTTGGGCTCTAAAACAAGCCATCTTACATTAAGAGAGTTTTTTCTGCACTCTTGAGGCAGAGGCATGCCGATACAAATTCATCCAAGTTCGGGATTGGTGGAGGAAGGCTCGTTGTGTACTTTCCTGGTTGGTAGATAGTTTATATTTGTTTATTTGTGGATATATTTAAGCCTCACATTTGCATAAAGCTGCTGTCTTTGTAGCAGCAGGTGGCAGTGCCTGTACAGATGCAAATGCCTTGTAGATAAGTTTTTCCTTAATTAACTATCAGTGCAACCATTCCCAGCTCTCTGCTACTCAGATGCGCATTGAGCAGCACTGCTTTATTGGTTTAATTTAGACTACACAGACTACACAGCGTTTATCTCCTACTCATACTGTCTGGGTTAACAGCACAACCCAGTCTAACATCCAGTTATAGTAATCCATTTCTTTCCTTAAGAAAACACACAGTAAAGACCTGCTATCATGGATGGGTAGTTTCCTGAACATCTCTCTGGTCAGCCTGATGGACATGGGTATCCTGAGGCAATGTAGCAATTGTCTCATGTATACTGGCGACCACCTACTCTTGAAACAAACTAACACTATATGTAAGAGATGTAGCTATGCTATGGAATTGGAGGCAAGACTCTCACATACAGACATATCTAATACCAAACAGGTTGTCATCATCCGCACATCACTTCCTGCACTTAATAAGGACTTAAAGGACAAAAATCCACATATGCGAAAGTACTCACTATTAACTTACCAAAACCCAGAGGCCTCCCAAATACTGCCTTCAGAAAGCACACACAATAAAGCAATCATCAACCATGACACATAGTAACACTCACACCAGTGTCTCAACAAACAAGCCCTTAAGGTGTAACACCAGAAAACAAAATGTTTTGGTCATAGGTGACTCCATAGTGAGACACACAGATGTCCCCCTCACCAGGGCTGATAATGAGTAGGTTATGATTAGCTGCTTGCCAGGTGCTGGGAACCATCAGGTTCATGCACTTAAGTCACTCAACCACAGGTAATGGTATGACTCTGTCATAGTCCATGTGGGTGTGAATGACTTGAGACATATCTTCCTGGACTATATGAAGAGAGACATGACTGAGCTCTCAGATTATGTGTCACAGGCAGGTATGAGCCTAGCTTTCAGCAGCATTTTGCCATCACCATGGATGATGCCACAATATGAACAAAAAATAATTGACTTTAACGATTAGCTTAACTTCTGGTGTCAGTCCAAGGGAATCCAATATCTGTCAGCCTGAGAGGACACGGTCAATAGGTCACTCTGCTTTACCAGAGATGGTCTGCCCCTGTCTCCTCTAAGCTTTCAGATACCAGCAAAGGCAATAGTCATCCCCAATGTGCCTGTTTTTGGCAATATCAAAATAACAAACCTCCCAACTTAACAGACTCTTCTCAGGATAAACTGAAGGTACGACTGCTCAGTGCTACAAGTCTAAACAAGAAACTGCACTCCCCATAAGCACTCCTCACTTTGGAAGAGGTTGACATCTGTGCAGTCACTGTAACATGGTTCAAAGCCGTGGAAAGCACCCTGTCTATGCTAAGCTACAATGTCTTCCATAAGTTTGGACCACAAACTGAATGAGAAACAACCAAAGGAGGAGGTGTATCAATCTTCATAAAGAATAAGTATACCTCTAGACTAGTCAAACAGTATGACCCTCTTGAGCTACTCCAAGTCCAATTAACCATATGCAAAATTTCCCTACCACATCTTTGTTAGTTATAGGTCCCCCACAATGAACCAGGAAAAGCATACCATGTACCTGGATTTACTAGAGTCACTTACTGTGCAGCTCAACACCTTATGTATGGGTGATTTTAATTGTCCTACAATTGACTGGGGAACAAACATGACCACAAATGCACTGGCTGAGAGGTTCTTGGACCTTGTCAGTGCAAATGCCCTGGCAATGTCAGCACATCCGTGAGGGCTTCAAATATTCTGTTCATAGTACTCACTAACATGGAGGAGCATTGCAACCCCCCTGTGTGAAATTGGACCAGTCTCCTTTGAAATAATTATATGGCCAGCTGCCCCATCAAGCTCAAAAACACTTGAGAATTTTTCAAAGACAAATTACCCCCTACTAAGTGATGCCATAAAAAACTTCAAAGCCCCCCCCCCCCCGAAGCATGGAAAACACAGACTCCTATGCAGAAGTAAAGAACACTGCCTTGTATAACCACTTTAACAGTTGTATAGAATTGACTGTACCAGAACAGATTAAAACTATGCCTTGCCAGAAAAACAACCACCATGGTAGACCCCTGATATAAACAGGCTATACAACAAAAGAAAGAAACTAATGTCCGAAAACAAGAGTGAACTGACTCAACAGAGAAAGAAATCTCTCTCTAGTCTAAACAAACAAATTAAAGATCTGGTCAAGTCATCCAAAGCAAACTTCAAAACAAAAATTGCCTCCCTAGCTAAGAAAATCATAAGGCATTTTTTAACTATGTCTGAAATCTTAAAGAGAATACTCAGCTATGTGCAGAACTGGTTGTGGATGGCACCACCTATACACAGCTAGAGGAAATATCTAACCTGCTAGCCAATAGATTTGGATCAAACCTCAATCTCCCTGTCCTCACTGGTCACCCCCCCCAAAGTATACCTGGCACCATTCCAAAGCCTATTACCTCAAGAAAGCAGGTCATTGCTGTGCTCTCTAAGGCCAAAAACATGGCATCAATGGGACCAGACAGCATCCCAGGTTGCCTCATAAAAAACTTAAAATATGACCTAGCAGACCCACTTGACACCCAGTTTAACCATAGCCTCCATACTGGTTATGTTCCAGCAGAATGGAGGACAGCAACAGTCATCCCTCTGTACAAAGGGGGACCATTAACCGACCCTAGGAATTATAGACCCATAAGTCTGACTAGCCCCATTTGCAAGGCCATGGAAAGAATCATTATGGATCTTATCAACAAAGTCATAGGTAATCTCCATACTCTGGACCCAACCAGTTCAGATTTATTAAGGGTAGAGCATGTCTGTTAAACCTGTTTGACTTTTTTGAGGAGGTCACCAAGATCCATAGATGAGGGAAAGTCTGTGCATACCACCTACCTTGACCTGATCAAGCATTTGACACAGTACTTTACTCTGGCATTATGGAGAAATTATCCCTTATGTCACTAGGTGGGTAGCTAAATGGCTCAACAACAGGACACATACTATCAAAGTGGGTGAATCCATATCAAGTAAAAGGCCAGTCACCAGTGGCGTACCACAGGGTTCTGTGTTGGGCCCTTTACTGTTCTGAATTTACTTCTCAGAAGTCCACGCAAACATGGATGGCCTGTAGCTGATCAAGTTTGCTGACAACTGCAAATTGAGAGCAATCACTGAGTCCCACAGTGATACCAATGTACTGCAGGAAAGATCAGAACAGACTAAAGATTCCCTTTGGGAGGAATAACAATCCTACAAATTACAATATAGACAGCACCTCCGAAGAGCAGACACAGTGGTAGGAGACCTAGGTACTCAGGTTAGTAGTAATCTGAACTTTGACCACCACATATCTACAGTGGTGAGGAAGTCCTTCTATGTGGCACATCTCATAAGGAAAGGCATGACATCTAGATCTAAGACATTATAATTCCATTGTACTCAACCCTCATCAGACCAGTTATTGAGTACAATGTACCTTTTTGCATATACCTCACCAGACACCTGCAACAGCTGGAGAGACCACAAAGGTTTCTCACCAAGAAAATACAGGGTACAAAAAGTGTGTCTAAAAGGAAAAGATTGAAAGCCCTATCACTGTACTCTGTCTTCTACAGGCTACTAAAGGGTGATCTCTGTCTGGCTTGCATGGTAGTCTCTCACCCAGCCGTGACGGAAATGTTGCACATTCACAAATCAAAACACAAGGGTCACTCACTTCAGGAATCATAACCTAGCCTCAATTATGAATGAGTCATGCTGGAGACTGACAGATTCATCTCCCAGAGACTACCCCTTCTTTGGAACAAGCTTACTATGCATGTGGAGCAAAGCTCTCCCTGACCCTCTTCAAGTGTAAGCTAGATCAATGGAAGAGTAATTGTAGATTCACTCCTGGGCTGCCTCCCATGTCCCTCACGGACAGAGGCAGTTAGTATTGGCTCATAATCTGTGAACTTTGCTCACTTAAGTATTGATAACTAGGGTAACTCAGGATAAATATGGCTAGGATTGTAAAGGCTCTTGGGCCGTTAGTCTAGTAACCACCTATGAACCTAGTAAAAGTGTTCTGAAGAATGCAGTAGTTACTGCGATTTTATAGTGTAAGGCATAGCAAGAAGTAGGAGACCATCAATTATTTATTGTTATTCTGGGGCTACACCTGGACAATAGTATGTTTCTTGCTCTGGGGCAGTAGCTGTACCTGGACAACAGAGTGGGTCTTACTCTGGAGCAATAGCTATACCTGGACAACAGAATTGTTCTTGCTTGGGGTCAGTGACTATACCTAGATAATTCAGTGGTTAAAGCTGCTATCTGTCACTCTAGGTTATGAGGTTTAGGACCTTTTTTTAGCACTTTGATAGACAATGGATACATCATGTTGTTCACTCTGAAAATCTTTTGATCTTCAATAGCTGAAGCTATGGATTCACCACTCGGAAATACATGCTCCTTCTCACTCAGGAACTCCACACAGCATTAATGAATATAACAACTCGACAGCCACAAAGCTCTATGTTTGCAAATCAGAAAATAGACATGTCATGAGGCAATGTTACTTATATTAGATGTACAGAGGAGCCAATGACTGCTTCTAAGGTATTGAAAAGTGAGCAGGAGGCAGAAATAAAACCAGCTGGCAACCTTTCAAATATATCACTATTTTTAGGCATAGAAGTAGTACACCAACTCACATAACCTGCAAGCTAGTTGCTGGGACAGGAGCCCAATCCATCATCCCCTTCCTGCAGCTTTGTTGTAAACTCTGATACCGACTGTTGACACTATAACAATCGCATATAGCCCATGATTCAGAGAGTATTTCACCGGTATGCACCTATCTCTCTCCATGTAGCACTAGGCATTAACAGTGTGTACAGTAAATGGTACTGTAATAGATTCTGCTCCATGTCCCCTTTATTATACATTAACTCAAAATTTTACATAAAATGTCTTGACTGAGAATCAGTGAACCACATTCTCTGAACAGTACAATTGCATCTGAACCTCCTGAAGTTTGTCACCGAGCTGCAGAATGAGAAAAATGTCTGATCCGTTAAATATTCCTCATTATTATCTCTTCCTTAATTTAAATTTAGCAAACTTCAGTTGCAGTAAGCAAAATATGTTATATTGTGCTACCATGATTCTAGACACCATGGAAATAAATTCTCCTGTACCTTCAGGCCCAGAACAGTAAGTCAATAGAGAAAGGAAATCATGCTCATAATGAATGGAATTATTCACATGAGATAAATATAGCTATGTGGACTTTGCCCACACCTGTAGCACATCTTTGTATAACAGTTTATTCAAAACAGCATATCTATAGTCTAGTCCAGGAAAAAACAAAAAGTCTTGCAATAGTACACTGTACTCAAGAAAAAGTGTAACTTTTTACCTATTCTGCAATTCAGGTGTGTCTGTGTGTGTGTGTGTGTGTGTGTGTGTGTGTGTGTGTGTGTGTGTGTGTGTGTGTGTGTGTGTGTGTGTGTGTGTGTGAGTAGTTTCTTCATATTTTCACAACTGTATGAATATTCTGATATTAATATGATTTGAATACATGAACCTATTTCTTTTCTGAAACTGATGTTTTGCGACTGCTAAACTAGTGGAGACAAGGAACAGAGATATTAGCTTTGTTTTATTGCTGTGAGCAAGATGGACAAGAAATGAAACTTTAGGATAATCTGAACACCCTTGTGTAGAATGGAGCTCCATTACTGTCCACTTAGGGATAAATAATCTGACATGGAAAGGACCATTAATGCAGGACGACATAATAAAACTGGGAAAAGGCATTAGAAAAGTATGCAATAAGGCACATGGGTGTGTGCAGGTGCAGGTATTACGATACAACCAGGAGTATTATAAGCACATGTTCTATATATAGTTACCCTGTGATCCTTGGATGTGTGGTACTTTCTGTAGAATGTATACCCATAAGTACCTTATTGCACCTATAAAATGACTACTGTGTTTGTTGTAACTTTGATTTTATGTGTAGGAGCATATGTATGATAATTATATGTTCTGTAATGTATTTAAGTTAAATTACACAATACAATCTTATTTATATTCAAAACTGTAAGTGATAAATGGACATAGTTGTCAGTGTGCCCAATCTAAATCCAGTTTTACCCATAGGAATAAGTCCATCTGGCTGTAGCTATTAAAAGCAAAAACTATAGCCACATTGTTCTCTGCTCCACTAAGTGGAGAAAAGAAATGCATGTTTAAGCAAGGTGGAATCCAAACTTACTTCCTCCATGAAAGCACAAAGGACAAAGAAAATGAAAAAATAATTAAATAATACTCTAAACTCAGCCTCGATATGTCATAAAGACAGACTCAGATAGACTGAAACATCCACATGTAAGCAATAGGATAAATAAGGAATCAAGTCCTTAAAGGAAAAAAGTGGCACATACAGCTTTTACTATAATGTTCCAGCTCTGTAGCACAGAGGCATAAAGCCTTTAATGAAACACAGAGAACCAGAGCTTGATTACAGGCTCAGATGCCAGAATTTCTGGGTAATGGAGGATAGAAACATCTAGCAATGACACACCCTTCCTGGGGGACAGAAGATGGTCCTGGTTAGCTGACTGCTCCTGGGCAACTAGAGGTTTGCACTTTCATAATGGCAATAAGATTAGGGGCCATGAGCTTGGTGATCCTAAGCCATTGATGGTAGCTCTGACAGTCATGTCTGCATGTGTTTATGTGCATCTGCACACATAAACAAATACCATGGAGAGCAAGTGTAGGATGCTTCTACAGTGATTCAGGTGTGTACATCATTCCCCGGGAAAAGGTTAGGCCTAACAAAGAGAAAAAAAAACGGATGTACACATGATAGCACCATGATCAGCTGTTAGGACTGAAGGAAGACTGAGCAATGGTGGGGATTTGATGGCCACCAGACAGTAGTGGATGGAGTGATCCATTCACCAAAGTGCGCTGTGCAAACTTCAGCATGTATATGTTCCACGCATGCACATTAGGCAGCTAGCCCTAGTCACTGAGAATGATGAAATAAGAATTTAAAGAAGTCCAAGAAAAAGGTAAATAATTAACTAATTATAATGCATAGTAGCATTCATCCTCTTCTGTGTATGGGTAATGCAGGATTTATCTATGGCTGGCTTTATTATTTTCAGTTGAGCTTCATCCTCATGGTCAAGCCCTGCCAACCATGGATAAATCATGTATCACCTACAAGCAGTCATCGATTATTGCTTGGATAGTTCATCTGTTCATTTTAATTGATTGAAAGGCAGTCCCTGGGATTTAATAAAGCTTACATGGAGCTAATCTCTGTGTAAGCATAGTGGCACAGCTCGGACACAGGAGTTTGGAGCCTGTGCGATCCAGTAATCAAGGCTGGGGGCATGCACGAGCCTCCCAGCACTATTCCAACATGAACACCATGGAATAATGCAAATCACCTCATTTTCTGGTGAAAACCATCTAAATGAGGTGAATTAGTGATCCAGCAAGCAGACAGGCATTAGTGTTGAGCAGTGTCCGCAGCAGAATGTATTCGATTACTAACCATGTACATTTCTGCAAAATTCAAAACAGGGGCATGACAGCTCAAAGTAAAGCATGTATTATGTTTATTAGGCATACCAAAACTATGACCATTGGCATGCAAAAGTGTTTTAAAATTGAAAAAAATTAATTTTATTTTGGCCAATTTCGGCCGTTTAAGCGGACCGCAGTGGTGCCCAAACACGATGGTGCAGAAAATAAAAAAAAAAAATGTAAAAAGACAATTAAATGTGAAACATTACTTTTGCCGTTATAGTGGGCAGCATGCAGACTCATAACAATAACAGGTAACAGTGGCTGCTAAGGATATAGGCTTCGATGTAGTGGTGTAACTAGGGTATAAGCCAGTAGGGGTATGTAAATGAGCTAAATTTACTGAATAGCAAAATGGGAGACTGTGTCCCCAGGTACCTAACCATGTAGGAGCTATAACATGGTTGTGTAAGCAGAAGAAGCAGCTGACATGAAAAGGGGGTGTGTCATGCTTGGTGTAAGCACATTGGAGCTCCACGGCTCCTATTTGCGGTCAGCTAAGCAAGGGTGGGGGGGGGGGTCTGAGGCTGCTTAGCTGTGCTTAGCTGGCTCAAGAAATGATAACCATGTTTGTGTCCAGGGGAGGGTCTTTTCTGTTCAACAATGTTAACACTAGCTAAAACAGTTTGCACAGTGCACTGTAGGGCTTAAACACAGTGGAAATAGAAAAAAAAAGGAAATAGCAGAATGAAGGAAATTAACTACAAACTACTAAAACAGACTCTGCCACTCATAGTGGCCCATTCAAACCCCTCAATAATATAGCTGCCAGGTGGAATGTATCATAGTCAGCCAATCACACAGGCAGCATCTGCAGCACACCCGTATAAAGTATGCAAACACCTTTCAGTCTGGTTTTTCCCACAAACTCTGCACCATTGGTGTACACACTTGGGAAATTTAATTGACAAAATAATAGGGGCTGCTGCTGCTTTGCTACATCTGTATGTGCTACAGACTGAGGTGGTGATGAAGATAATGCTGACAACCGGCCCAGACTGAGGAGGAAAAGAATGTTCAGACACAGGGTAACCTTCCAGGGGCTACATGATCTGGAGATATTAGAGTGCTACAGGGTGTACAAGGACATACTTCAGCAACTCACTGAGCTCTGCCAGCCTCACCTCAGACCCAGAGCCAGCAGAGGGGAACCCATCCCAGTTGAAACCAAGGTATGTGTAGCTCAAACTGATCCTGGGATAAACCAATATGCATCCATAAAGCCAATTCTAAACAATAGACCTTTATAGTAAGACATTTTAACTGAAGATACTTTTGGCTGCACTAGATAGCGATCTGCCTCTTTGGAAGCTCCTGTTTCTTTACAGACATATACATATATATTTATAGATTTACATCTAGATTATCTATTGACATTTCTGATCTATTCCTCACCTGTTTACATTCTTTTACATAGTTTGTTTAAGATATCTTAGGTAATGTAGGTCAACATCATGACATTTTATTTATGTAACACATTAGCATTATGAAGAAATTGGACACGATGTCCTTAAGAGTTACCTCCTCATGGAGCACTCTTGAGGTGTATGCCTTTATACTTCAGACTTTATCATGCACCTATACTTTGTTAAATATGCACTTTTTCAAATAAGTATTTTTTCTTAAACATGTACTCTTTTTCTTAATTATGTATTTTTTAAAATATGTATTTTGTGATTGCAGTTCATTATATACTTTGGGGTATATTGCCCAGACTACTCATATAGGGCCTTTATGTGCATGCTGAAATGAGGTAAACAGACTTTGTCATACAGACTGAAACTCAGTAGTGATAGCAATGTTTATGACTTTCTTAACCGTTGATTTTACACAACGTTCTGTTATATATCCACCTATGGTTATGCAAGTTATCACGCCACATAGAGTGAAATTTTGCCGGTTGACATTTATTATGAAAAGTGAATATACTGCTGTTAACTAAGCTTGGGATTGAAATGAAACAATGTTTACCGTGTTACAAACTGATGTCAAAAAATGTTACATAGTTACCATGCAGGATCGCTCTGTTTGTCAGTTAAGTTGTTTCATACTCTTTATATCCATGTTTTTATGTGTTTTAACATTGCTATGCACTTTAAGTGCCATGAGCTTTAGCTTTCATAAGTTTATGGATTGAAGTTCCGGCAATTGTTTTAATCTGATTGATTGATTGCATTAGCTAACAAGCCCGCCAAAAATGGTTTTTGCATATAAATAGAGCTGAAATGTATATGTAAGTTGACTATCTGAAGAAGCATAGCTCCGCTATGCGAAAGCGCTTATTTTACTTTATTATATTAAACGGATTTTAATTTTTACTACAACGGAGGCTTCCTTTTATTTGTGGTGACTCCTTCTGTTTCCTGATTCCAGTTACTTGATCCTTACTTGTCGGAAGGCATCTTTGAGCACCAACAACAGTTTTCTATCTACGAACTCTTTTTGCTTTCAGTGTGCTGTTTTGGTTCTACACATGGATTCGACTGATATCGAATTAGATTTTAGACCAGAGGCGAGGGAGGTCGTGACACCAGTATGGGAATCTCTTCTACATTGTAACACCAACCCTTTATTGACTCTGGAGCTATCGAACCATACTACTTCGGTGAACGCTACCAACAATGGTGAGATGCTAACTGAGTTTAACACTCTTTGTAAGACTTTTCAGGATGACCTATATAAAATACAGAGGTATGCTTGGCAACGCTTACACCTTGAGGCATGCCTCCATTTTAAAGTTATACCTCGCGGCATGCGAGTATTTTGCATGCCGACATATGGGGAAAGTCACCCCATATTGTTACGTAAATGGCAAGACCTAAACATAGATTTAGGTATTAATTATATCAGACTACTTTTAGACTATTTTGCTCCTCTAGAGACGGAATTAAGAGGCAAGGTAGATTTACAACAACGTCACCTTAATGAGTCTTATAAAACGGACTATTTTCGACAAAAATTAGATAATATACGCTCACAAGTGCATTTGTTCAGTGAAAGACTTAGACAAACGAAACAAAGGAAGCTGGTCAGAGATTCTAGTGACTTTGCTAACGGCCAGATATTTATTTGGCCAAGAACTGCACATTCTTCTACTACGACAGAGACTGTGACCCCTCTTTATACTACTACCACTACTACTATACATCCTACAGTTGCAGAAGTTAATGCTGCACCACCCACTGTGACTGTTAATAATTCTCATTCCTTTGGTATTCCGTCACAATCTGCTTTGAATAGCAGTCCTTTGGGACACAATTCTGCTAATAATACCCCTCTTCCTAACCAACAAGCTGACAAGAATAATATGACATCTGGGGCTAGACCTAAGGACACAGCAACTACTTCTACCCATTTTTTACCGTTCCCCGTCAAACAACAGACGGCGTGGAGAGGCCGTTCCAACAGCAGGGGGCCTCGCAAGAGGAAGGGCTCAGAAGAAAAGTATGGACAGACGAGAAAACTAAGGAACTGAATGACTTAGTCTGTAATCTATCAGACCTCTCGTTGTCAGATTCTACTATCACACTTCTTAACAAAGGGTTAAATTTTATACCCTCTCAACTCAGTTTTTTAAGTGAAACTCTGATAGATCTTAGACTGTTCTGTCGGAATGTGGCTTTAAAGTTATTTTTTAAAGACAATATTTCTATACAGACAGATGGTATTAAAGAATTTTTTAAACGAAAGAGTAACTATATGCCACCCATTCCTCATAACTTGGAATGTTTTTCCAAATTATGTGAAAAAGACATCTATGACTACTATGCCAAGAATCAGAATAGATGTAACTTTTTCAATCTGACAGAACAAGAGCGAAGTTCACTTAGTGGACTGAAACGTGACTTAACAATAACTATTAAACCCGCAGACAAGGGTGGTGCGGTAGTTTTATTGAACACCACTGAATATGTAACTACTATGACATCTTTACTTGCAGATACTGACACATATTCCCCAGTATCCAAAACCTTTATAGATAACACTATTAAGAGAATACAGGCAGACTTGTATGATTTGTTACTTTGTGGGCAAATTAGCTGTGAGACCTACGAGTATTTCTTGATTGAATACCCTATGGTACCAATCATAAAAGGTCTGCCCAAAATACATAAAAATGTCACACCCGTGCCGATGAGACCAATAGTAGCTAGTGAGAGATGGTGCACATATACTATTTCTTCCTTTTTGGAACGCATGTTGAGACCGATGGTGAATGCAATTCCTAATATATTATCAGACTCCTATCAATTAATTGAATCTCTGAGAGACTTTAAACTTGATAAAGATGTCTCTAATTACCTCCTAGTAACTATGGATGTAATTAACCTATTTACATGCATTCAGAATGAGCTGGGACAGCAAGCCATAAATGACTTATTACTTAGCAGATCTCAATATACTCACAATAGACAGATTCTGATTAACTATCTACTTGAGATTGTACTTAACAACAACATTTTTATGTTTAAAGATAAGTTTTATTTACAGA
The DNA here is from genome assembly GCF_019279795.1 of Protopterus annectens. Taxonomy (NCBI): domain Eukaryota; kingdom Metazoa; phylum Chordata; order Ceratodontiformes; family Protopteridae; genus Protopterus; species Protopterus annectens. Next base: position 293,329,298 of record NC_056735.1, read on the forward strand.
AGTGGGGGGTTGCCATGGGCACCCCCTGCGCCAACAGTTATGCAAACCTAGTAGTTCATGAATGGGAAAGTAATTTTTTGTTTAAACATACCTTATTCAGTAATGTTAAACTTTATAAAAGGTTTGTGGATGATGTACTCTTTGTGTGGGAAGGCAATCATATAGATTGCATTAAATTTATAAAAGATATAGAAACAACGAGTCCTTTTCTTAGATTCACTATTGAAACCTCGGACACAGAGATAAATTTTCTAGATTTAACTCTCAGGTTCAATATAGATAGATGCATTAGTACGTCACTTTATAGGAAACCAACATGGAAGAACTCTCTTTTAAAATTTGAGAGTATGCATCCTAGACACACCTTTTCAGGTATTGTCACTAGTCAGCTAAATAGGATATCCAGAATCTGTACTAATGAAACTGATTACATACGAGAAGTTGCTTTCTTAGAACAGCTACTAAAAGATAGAGGTTATAATAGTCATCTGATTAGAAATTGTAAACAACAGACTTTAGGTACATCAGCAAACATATATATTCCAACACAACGTCCTCATTGGCCTTCTTACCATAAAAACAGAAAGCAAGGTTTTCTAGAAAAAACTCCTTTTTTGTTAAAATATACGAGTGATGTAGTAAATATTCAGAAGATAGTGAAGAAGAATTGGAATATATTAACTATGGACTCACACACGACAAAGATAGTTGGTACATATCCCACCTTTAGCTACAGAAATTGCAATAACCTTAAACAGATTCTATGTACTGAAAAACACAACAGCATCATTAGAGATATGGTTTCAGTTAAGAAAGGGACTTACCCTTGTGGCAAGTGTCACATGTGTCCACATATTTCCAAAAAACAAATTTTTGAACACCCTCATGAACTACATGTTTTTCATCCAAACCATTTTCACAATTGTGACAGCACAAATCTTGTTTATTTAGCCACTTGTGAATGCTGTCCAGCGTTTTATGTGGGTCTTACAAAAAGGAGACTTAGAGACAGAGTATATAACCATCTTTACGATATTAGGAAGCAGAACGAGCAAAATGCACTTGCAAAGCATATTATTGAGTATAGTTCACATTATTTCACATTCAAAGTGTTACAAGCAGTGAGTAATAATGTTAGAGGAGGAGACAACATTAACCACTTAGCATGTGTGGAACTAAAATGGATATTTTTGTTGAAAGCTCAAACTGATCCTGGGATAAACCAATATGCATCCATAAAGCCAATTCTAAACAATAGACCTTTATAGTAAGACATTTTAACTGAAGATACTTTTGGCTGCACTAGATAGCGATCTGCCTCTTTGGAAGCTCCTGTTTCTTTACAGACATATACATATATATTTATAGATTTACATCTAGATTATCTATTGACATTTCTGATCTATTCCTCACCTGTTTACATTCTTTTACATAGTTTGTTTAAGATATCTTAGGTAATGTAGGTCAACATCATGACATTTTATTTATGTAACACATTAGCATTATGAAGAAATTGGACACGATGTCCTTAAGAGTTACCTCCTTATGGAGCACTCTTGAGGCGTATGCCTTTATACTTCAGACTTTATCATGCACCTATACTTTGTTAAATATGCACTTTTTCAAATAAGTATTTTTTCTTAAACATGTACTCTTTTTCTTAATTATGTATTTTTTAAAATATGTATTTTGTGATTGCAGTTCATTATATACTTTGGGGTATATTGCCCAGACTACTCATATAGGGCCTTTATGTGCGTGCTGAAATGAGGTAAACAGCCTTTGTCATACAGACTGAAACTCAGTAGTGATAGCAATGTTTATGACTTTCTTAACCGTTGATTTTACACAACGTTCTGTTATATATCCACCTATGGTTATGCAAGTTATCACGCCACATAGAGTGAAATTTTGCCGGTTGACATTTATTATGAAAAGTGAATATACTGCTGTTAACTAAGCTTGGGATTGAAATGAAACAATGTTTACCGTGTTACAAACTGATATCAAAAAATGTTACATAGTTACCATGCAGGATCGCTCTGTTTGTCAGTTAAGTTGTTTCATACTCTTTATATCCATGTTTTTATGTGTTTTAACATTGCTATGCACTTTAAGTGCCATGAGCTTTAGCTTTCATAAGTTTATGGATTGAAGTTCCGGCAATTGTTTTAATCTGATTGATTGATTGCATTAGCTAACAAGCCCCAAAATGGTTTTTGCATATAAATAGAGCTGAAATGTATATGTAAGTTGACTATCTGAAGAAGCATAGCTCCGCTATGCGAAAGCGCTTATTTTACTTTATTATATTAAACGGATTTTAATTTTTACTACAACGGAGGCTTCCTTTTATTTGTGGTGACTCCTTCTGTTTCCTGATCCCATGGTTGTGTAAGCAGAAGAAGCAGCTGACATGAAAAGGGGGTGTGTCATACTTGGTGTAAGCACATTGGAGCTCCACGGCTCCTATTTGCGGTCAGCTAAGCAAGGGGGGGGGGGGGTCTGAGGCTGCTTAGCTGTGCTTAGCTGGCTCAAGAAATGATAACCATGTTTGTGTCCAGGGGAGGGTCTTTTCTGTTCAACAATGTTAACACTAGCTAAAACAGTTTGCACAGCGCACTGTAGGGCTTAAACACAGTGGAAATAGAAAAAAAAAGGAAATAGCAGAATGAAGGAAATTAACTACAAACTACTAAAACAGACTCTGCCACTCATAGTGGCCCATTCAAACCCCTCAATAATATAGCTGCCAGGTGGAATGTATCATAGTCAGCCAATCACACAGGCAGCATCTGCAGCACACCTGTATAAAGTATGCAAACACCTTTCAGTCTGGTTTTTCCCACAAACTCTGCACCATTGGTGTACACACTTGGGAAATTTAATTGACAAAATAATAGGGGCTGCTGCTGCTTTGCTACATCTGTATGTGCTACAGACTGAGGTGGTGATGAAGATAATGCTGACAACCGGCCCAGACTGAGGAGGAAAAGAATGTTCAGACACAGGGTAACCTTCCAGGGGCTACATGATCTGGAGATATTAGAGTGCTACAGGGTGTACAAGGACATACTTCAGCAACTCACTGAGCTCTGCCAGCCTCACCTCAGACCCAGAGCCAGCAGAGGGGAACCCATCCCAGTTGAAACCAAGGTATGTGTAGCCTTACGAATACTAGCTACAGGTACTTTACAAAGACCAACTGGGGACATCATGAGGGTCTCACAGGCATCTGCATCAGGGTACTCCACCAGTTTCTGGATGTCATGCTACCATATGCCGGTGAGCACATTTATTTCCACAGCACCCGTGAGGAGAGAACCAGCAATGTGCTTCTCTTCCACCATGTAGCAGATTACCCAGAGGTACTGGGTGTCATAGACTACAGTCATGTCCACATCAAAGCACCACCCGGTGAAGATGGTAGTGTGTATGTCAACCACAAGGTCTATCACTCCATCAACTGTCAGGTTGTGTGCAATGCCCAGGGCATTATTATGAATGTGTGTGCTGGCAGCCCTGGCAGCTATCACTACTCCTACATCTGGCATGGCTCACAGTTGGACCAAGCATTTGCAGGGGGGCATCCCATATGGCCATCTTGTAGGGGATGCTGGCTATGCACTGGAACCGTGGATGATGACTCCCATCAGAAATGCACATACACTCACAGAAGAACATCATAATGAGGCACATGCACAAACTAGGAACATTATAGAGCATGTGTCTGGGATGCTCAAATCACAGTTCTGGTGCCTTGACATATCTGGTGGAGCTTTGCAGTACACTCCAGCCACATGTGCACAGATGCTCATAATATGTGCCATGCTACACAATATGATCCTGCAGAAACAGCTGTGGCAGGAATATCACAGGGAAGGGACACACAGCCCCCCACCATTGCCAAGGCCTCCACAAGCACAGGAGGACTTAGATGAGGAACTCCCTGAGCCTGCCCCTGTAGGCAAATGTAGGCATGCCCAGTATGCCCTGGCTTTGGCAAAGAGGCAACGCATAGCACATACACTGACACCCTAAGGACACAGGGACTGACACCTCTCTCCGACTTGCACACACAGTAAAATGGATGCCACACACATCACACTACCTGTACCTTACCATGTACAGGCTGTGTATTGCATGCATCTGACAGAGTCACCCCTCAAGCACCATCCTCACAACTGCCGCAGGCACAAGGTAAGTCACTCTTCTTAATAATAGATGAATGTAGTAGTATGTTTTGGCAGCATATTTCAGATATTGCTGCATGTATACAAGGGAATGGGGTGGCCTACTGGGATAGCAGCAGACAACTGACAGCTATGTGGGAAAACAGGAAATGTCTGCCCAATACTGGCTTCCACAGAGTATGCAGTAGTGCCCTACCTGACAAAACTCACTGCAGTGTATGCGGGGGACAAATAAACTTCACATGCATGGATGTCAGTGTTGGGGTCCCATACTCACCCCTTAGCCTCTCTCCGCATGTCAGCCATAGAAATCCATTATGAAATGTCTGGCAAAGGCCCAAAAATAGGAAGAATGATGAAATAGTCCGATTACAGACTTACACAGTGTTATCACAGCCAGTCTTGCAAGACAGGCACAACACTATATGCTAAATGGAGTCAAAAAGTAAAGCCAACATCTGCACAGTCTGTGCAAATGTGTACAGCTGACAGGTATGCCCCCCCCAACACACCCGTGTCCCCATAGAAATGCAGTAACATGCATGTTTGTAGGGTAATAGCAGCAAAACACACATTCCCAGGGCTGTCCCAATCAACTTGATAACTCGTTGCACATCCACAATATGCAGGGGTCAATGAGCTTTCTATATGCATGGTTAATACTGTCAGGAAGTGGGCAGCACTTACTCTTGACTGTTGTTGCTTAGTGGCTAGGTACTGTGTTTGACAGGGTCCATGTTCCAAGACTTTCCGTGCCAACTATTTTGCATGTCAGCTACACCTACAATAGGACCTGTACACACTGTCCAGAAGTCAATATCCGTTACTGCAAGAAAGATGGACAAGTCAGGGACAGGGGGCCACTCGGATCCCTATCATATGATAGAAACCTCATTTGACTGAAACTCATTTGACTGTGACCATAAGACTGAAATTTCAAAAAATTTCAAAAGACTGAAAAGTCACTGACTGAAGCCCAAAAGACTGAAACCCATAATACTCAATTTCAACATACTCAATTTTAAACTGGACCATATAAAATCAGGCTAGGTGGGGGGCTATATATACTAAGTCCAGGATCCCACTACAGTGGGGAAAAGGGCATAGCAATGGCAGCATGTAGACTACTGTAAGGTAAGTAAAAGTTATATGCCCTTTTCCCCACTGTAGTGCAATCCTGGAGTTAGTATATATAGTTAGAGGGGTGTGGGGAGCATAGCCTTCTACATTGGGGGTGTGGGGGGCATAGCCCCCACCTAGTCTGGTTTTATATGGTCCAGTTTACAATGTAGTATGTTGAAATTCAGTATTATGGGTTTCAGTCTTATGGGTTTCAGTCAAGTGACTTTTCAGTCTTTTGAAATTTCAGTCTTATGATTTCAGTCAAATGCATTTCAGTCAAATGAGGTATTTATCATATGATAGGGATCCGGCCACTCATATGGACAGTACACAGCTCAGAGTAACCTACACAGTGCCTAGCATACCTCTCAACTATACAGATGTTTGCAGAATGTCTAGAGTTTTGCATCATAATTTTGCTGTTTGTCATGAAATTGTGGTTTTCTGACAAATCATTAAAGAATAAAGTCAGAAAATAATGAACAGATTTTAGTTTCAGACTTCATACCCTTTAGAAAAATGCATGCTAATGCAAAACCTGTTATTGTAGCAGCTATCTAAGTTTGTAAGGGCAATATTTAACACATCCCTATTTCTGGCCCTTTGTCACTCAATTATTTATGGCTTTCTCCAGATTTCTGGTTCTAAGAGGTCGAGAGGTACGGGGCCTAGTAGGACAGCAGGTACCTGAACGTTAGTGTATTTCCAGGTTATAAATGGCTACCACCTTACTGTGTCAGCACTGACAACAAGTCACTAGCCACCATCCGTATGCCTGGAATGACAGACTGTCACAGAAGTACCACAGGTATGCCACATATATCTGTTATGCTTGTCATAACATTGCATTTGCCTGCCAAACTATTTGCAAAATAAGAAAGGTTCATGTCAAAACATCAAAGGAAGACAGTGGAGAAGCAGACATTATACCCATAAGAAAAAGCAAGCAAATACCAAACCGGTCTCCAAACTGTCTATGTTTGTCAGAGCATTATTAACACTCTGTCCCCATGTGTGAGTCTGTGTCTGACTGTCAGATATGGGCCTGTCCAGATGTCAGTCTGTGACAGTTTGACAGCTAGGGCCAACATGTAGCATTATAATAACATAGCAAAAAAGGACCTCAGCAAATGTAGCGGTGCGATGATGGACAACCTGCTAAATAGGTATACTCAGAGGTGTGAAGCCCATACCCCTGTGTGTGGTGGTATGGCGTCTACCCCCCCTCACACCAGAAATACAAATACATAACAGCAGCCACTGTGGGCAAAGCCTGTGACTGGACTACAGAAGGGCAAAGAGACACACATAAGGGGAAGGGGAACCACTGGCTAGACAAATGGAAAATATGCACACCAGAATAGATCGTGCAGTAACATAGGTATTCTGCAGGGTACAGAGTCAATAAACATCACCCACAACTACACAACACACACCCATGTAAGTGGAGGTCATCAACAAAACAAAAATGCAAACAAAGGACACCTCAGAGGCAAAAACACATGGGAACTCCACAAACCTATTAAAAACCAAAAAGCAAGAGATAAAACTGAAATTAATCCAAGCAGGATGTGTAGAAAACATGGATTTAATAAGTGCATTTGGCGAGGTCAATGTCTCCCCTTCTTCAGACAAAACACATTACCAACACAACGCCTTTATACTAAAGTGCTCCCTATTCAATTATTCAATGATATAATTACTTTTATTAAGGGAGCACTAACCTTTAAACAAACCCTTAACAAAATACATACATATACATACTTCAATGCAAAATTTACAGAAAATCTTTCCGACCTAAAAATGAATAAAAAAATGAATAGAAAAACACGTATTATATATCATAAAACCCATGTGGTGCAATTAATTAATCAAACTTATTCTAAAACAGAACAACTTACTTAAATATTAATTTGGATGTCAATCTTAAACACTACTAGCTTATGCTAATACTAATACTATTATTTTACTTCCTCTAAATATGCCTTATCACTTATTTGTATTGGGCTATTCTATATTTATATATATATATATATATATATATATATATATATTAACCATCATATAAAACCTATACTGACAAGGCACATATTACATCCAGTCTAAGAAATGACTCGGGTATGTTAAAAATCAACTATAAGCACCGTATATGCCTTACCCTGTATATTAAATTTCAATTTGTACTTATAGTGCCTAACCTTTAAAAACCTCGTTTAAACTATCTATTGTCATATGGAAACTACTTTATATCTAAGCTCGCTGATTTCACAAAAAGTGAGTACAAAAAGTTCATTAACCCATATGCAATATTTTAATTCCGCAATCAGTAATTATAACCCATACTACTAGCATAAGCTAGTAGTGTTTAAGATTGACATCCAAATTCATATTTGAGTACGTTGTTCTGTTTTAGAATAAGTTTGATTAATTAATTGCACCATATGGGTTTTATGATATGTAATACGTGTTTTTTTATTCATTTTTAGGTCGGAAAGATTTTCTGTAAATTTTGCATTGAAGTATGTAAATGTATGTATTTTGTTAAGGGTTTGTTTAAAGGTTAGTGCTCCCTTAATAAAAGTAATTATATAACTGAATAATTGAATAGGGAGCACTTTAGTATAAAACAAATAAGAACACCACTGAAATCCTCTAAAGGCATCTCCAAGTCCACACTACCCACATCTAAGACAGGCAATCATAAGGCCTTCCTCACATATGTCTGCATTCCCAAAGGAAGCTCCCAGATCTATGCAGAACTGGTGGTCAAGTACACCACATACACAAATGCTGTAGATATAGCCAATCTACTGGGTGACAGATTAAGTGGAAATGTCTCCCCTCTGCCCCCCATCAGGAAAGCAGGACATCTCCAGTATCTGACCACCCAACCCTTATCACTAGGGAACAGGGCATCACTGCCCTCTCAAAGCCAAGAAGACAGCCTCCATGGGACCTGACTACATCCCAGCCTGCAACCTACATGAACCTAGGCATAAACTGGCAGCATCATTACGCACCCTGCACAACCAAAGCCTGAGTACTGTCTTTGTCACAGCCGAATGGTGGACAGCCACTGTCATTCCTGTAAACCAAGGTGGAGTGTTCACTGATCCCAGAAATTAAAGACCCATCAGCCTAACTAGCCTGATCTGCAAGGCCATGCAATGGATTATCATGGACCTTATTAACAGGAATGTTGGCAAACTTCAAATACTTGACCCACACGGTCTGCCTTTCTCAAGGAGAGGTATGTCAGTGAACTCTGGATGACTTCCCTGAGACAACCAACAAAGACATGGATGAGAGAAAGATGGTACACTCCGGCCAGCTTGACTTGGCCAAAGCTTTACAAACTATTCTCCACTTGGCCATAGTACATGAACTCTGTCAACTAGGTAGCAATCCATATGTTACCAGATGGGTAGCAAACTGGGGGCCTCTGGTATATGGATTATACTTCCCTGAGATGCAGGCCAAAAACACGATCAAGCTGGCAGATGACTACATGCTGGGAACAGTCATCAATACCCAAAGTGATGTGGATGTCCTACAACAGGGTCTCACTAAAACAAATGACTGCTGCCAGAAACATGGCCTCAAGCTCAATGCCTGTAGATGCATCATCATCCCCATCAGGGAGACTGATGTCCCCACATATTATCACATTAACAACAATGTCCTACATACACAATCAGTACTGAGGCATTTGGCCACCCAGGTTGATAGCAACCTGAAGTCTGTGCACCATGTTGCTTCTGTTGTACAGAAAGCTTCATGGATGGGCCAAAAGTAAGGGTATCTTATCCAGGGTCAAGGACGTCATAAGATCCATGTATTCTAAGATTATAAGGCCAATTATTTTGTACACTGTCCCCTTCGGCATGTACCTCACAAAGCACATGCAGCAGCTGGAGAGACCACAGAGGTTCCTCACCAGGAGATTCCAGAACCCCAAACACCTACCCTACACAGATAGGCTAACAGCACTGTCCCTCTACTCAGTTCCATACAGACTCCTCAAAGGTGACCTCTGTCTGGCATATAAAGCAATCAAGAACCTGCCATGATTGGACTGTTGCATATCTGGAAGGCAAGGCTCACTCGAACAACATGTAGGTGCACCATCAACCTGGTCTATGATATCAATAGGGCTTGTTGGTGTGACAGATATGTGTCCCACAGACTCCCCCATCTGTAGACTACACTCCCTGTCCACATCAAGCTGAGTGCCACAATACCTCTTGTGAAATGCTCCCTATATAAGTGCATGGTAAACAGAAAATACAGTCTTGTGATTCCACCTGTGTTCCTGCTGGGCAGGGGCTCTGGGTGCTGACATGTCTTAACATGGGCTACACTTTCATCTGCGAGGATTATAAGGGCTTCAGTCCCAATAACCTAGTAACCTCATATCAACCTATCAACCTGTAAACAAATGTCTGTCAGTGGTTCACCACATTACTCTGTACTGCTCTGCCATTGACATAGCTGGAAATCACAGTGCTATGTGAAATGTACCACACATATATTGGACATCTCAGCTCAGTAGAATGCACTCTGTACCCACACCAGGATATGGCTTTTCAGTTAAGAAGAATGCCACACAAGCAGGAGATCCCAGCCAGTATATCACTGAGATGCAGGATTGTTTACACAGCTTCATCAGCCAATCGGCTGTAGCCACACCTCTCAACCAGACAGATTGGGAAAGAATGTCTATAGTTTGGCTCACAATTTTGGTCTGTGCATCATACATCTTGTATTTCCCTGGTAAATCACTGTGATGATATGAGGATATTTGTCAGTAAGTAATGACACAATACATTTCAGTGTCAGATGACATATATGTCAGAAGATGTCTGGTAAAACAAACCCTGTTACTCTAGCAACTTTCTACATTAATAAGAGCAGTATTTACAGTATCTCCCTATGTTTGGACCATTGCCCCCCCCCCCCATTTTGGCAGGCTATCTCCAGATTCCTTGCACTAACATGTTGACAGGTATGGCTGTAGCACACAAAACACTGGACCGGAGTACAACTATATCTGGAATGGAGTCCCACTCTTACTATAGAAGGTTGTACTGTGCATGCTCATACACTTAGAGAATTACAGCTCATGTCTAAACCCACATCGGAGTATATAACTGTATTGTGCATAGATGTATTTGCATACAGACAGCTATGTACACCTTAAGTGTCTCTACCCATACTTGTCAGACAGGATTACCCTCAGCTAGTTGTAGGGGGCCCATATGTGATATATCTGCAACTGTTGCTTGTGATTCACAGACATATATATGGGCAACATATAACAGTATTTCAAGCATACACACACATAGAAATGGGGAAGAGAGCAACAGACAGTGATAGAGAGAGACACACACAGGGAGACACACACACAGAGTGAGTCATAGACAGGGATACCCTGAAAGACATAGAGTGATGTCCTGCTGCAGACAGTTGCATGCCAGTTGTAACCAATAGCATGTGCCAGCATGAAGGAGAGCCCCATTGAGTAATAGCACTGAGGTAAGGGTCATAATATCACATCACCTGCCTCTGTGTGTGTGTGTGTGTTTGTAGGTTAAAGTATTATGAGGCCTTTCCCCTCAATACACATCCAAAGGCCATACTGTAAAAGATCTGCTGATGTAATTCACCTTAGAAGTACCTTTGGACACTTGTCAGCCTTATAAGCTCTGTGGCATATGCGATAACTGTGTAACACTATAGTAAAAATAACTAGATATGTAGGGGTTCTAATCTCAGTCCTGGCAGATGTATGTGTGTGTGTGTGTGTGTGTGTGTGTGTGTGTGTGTGTGTGTGTGTGTGTGTGTGTGTGTGTGTGTTTGTGTGTGTTTGTAGGTTAAGATTTTTAGGCCATTCCTACCCAGTACACTGCCCATTGCCCTACTTTACAAGGGCTGCTTATGTCATTTACCTTAGAAGAACCCTTGGACAGCCCTCAGCCCTATAAGCTCTGTGGCACATGCAATAACTGTGAAACAGTATGATACAAATAACTAAATCGACAGGTAGTTTAGTCTCAGTTCTGGCAAATATCTGTGTGTGTGTGTGTGTGTGTGTGTGTGTGTGTGTGTGTGTGTGTGTGTGTGTGTGTGTAAGTAACTGTGTTTGTTTGTAGATTAAAGCATTTTGAGGCCTTTCCCATCAAGTACACTTCCCATTGCCCTACTTTACAAGGGCTGCTGATGTCATTCACCTTAGAAGTACCTTTGGACAGCCCTCAGCCCTATAAGCTCCATGGTGTGGGCAATAACTGTGTAACACTGTAGTACAAATAACTAGATAGGTAGGGGTTCTAAACCTCAATACTGGCAACTGTGATACTATGTTTGTTTATGTGTGTGTGTGTGTGTGTGTGTGTGTGTGTGTGTGTGTGTGTGTGTGTGTGTGTGTGTGTAAGAACCATATCCTGTTTGGGTGAGAACCATATCCTCTGGTGGGGTGGGTTATACCATTTTGAGGTGTGTTCCACCCAGTACACTTCCCAATGCCCTACTTTACAAAGGCCACTGATGTCATTCACCTTAGAGGTACCTTTGGATAGCCATCAGCCCTATAAGCTCTGTGGTGCATGCGATAATTAAGTAACAGTGTAGTACAAATAACTAGCTAGGCAGGGGTTCTAATCTCAGTTATGGCAAATGTGTGTAGGTTAAAGTATTTTGAGGCCTTTCCCACCCAGTACATTTCCCACTGCCCTACTTTACAAGGCCCGCTGATGTCATTCACCTTAGAAGTACCTTTATATACTCTTCAGATCTGTAAGCACTGTGGCGTGTGCAATAACAGTGTCTTACGATAATACAAATAGTTAGATAGGTAGGGGATCTAATCTCAGCACTAACAACAAAAGTACTGTGTGTGTTTGTGTGTGAAGTATATCCCCTGTGGCTGTTGTGTATGTTGGTTATACCAGTTTAAGGCCTGTTGGCCCCTCCCCATGGCATTACTTTAAAGAGCTAGTGAATGGCATCTGCCTTACATGCACCATGTTAAATGATACAGTCCATACCAGCATCTGTACACATGTATATGGAATATCCAGATGTTTGCAACCTATATGTTGTCTGTGTCAGCTAACAATGGCCATTTATGATAACTCATTGCCAAATATGTCACAGTTACTGTAGTTTCTCATTGCCAAATATGTCACAGTTACTGTAGTGACAGACATGTCAACATCAGATTTCATACCTGTCTGAAACATCATGCTGATACAAAGTTTGTTACTCTATCACTTGTTCAGGTTTGTAAGAGCAATATATGAGACCAGTCACTATTTTGGGTGGTTTATCACACCATCCATGAAGGCATTCCCAAGATTACTTGTTGTAAGAGGTAGTAAGTTATGTCCCAGGCATATAATCTCCGTGGTGCATGTAATGTGTCCGTAGCACTATAATACATACAAGTGGATACATAAAGTTACTAATCTGTCTATTGGCAACTGTGTATGTGTTTCTGTATGCATATCCCCTGTGGCTGTCTTTACTGTGTGTATGCGATGGTTATACCATTTTGTGTGCCTCTTCCACCCTGTTAAGTCCCCCGATGTCAACCTAGTTTCAGCCCCTACAGATGTCATCCACCTTACAAGCACAGTTACACAGTTCCTAACCCAAAGGCACTGTGGTGCATGCAATATTCATATCACTGTGTCTTGTACATAAATAGATAAGTAGGTCATCTTATATGAAAAGTGTCAACTCTGTGTGCATGTGTGTTTCAATGCATGTCCCCATACAGCAGTGTGTGTGTGTTTCAGATGGCTCTACCATGTTAAGAGTCTCTGAATCCACCATTGGCAATCCTAACAGCCCCTGCAATTGTCAACCACTTGAATAGTAGTGGCAGACACTGCAACACTACATTACCACTATGGTGTTTGTGTTATGTATCTAGCACTATCATTCATAAAGCTGGGGAGGAAGAGGTTGTGCTCAGCCCTTCAACAGCTGCCCCATGTAAAAGACTATGACTCTGTCTGCACTACCCGCACAACAGGCCAAACTTGCATATGTGATAGCAGACACACATGCTGGTGAGGTTAGGCTAACACAGACTGACCTGTGTCAGGAATATGCTCCTCAAACCTGTCAAACACAGTGCCATGCATACTTTCATCAAGGTTGAATAGATGGGAAAGAAATGGCAGGGGCAACAGGTGCTGATAGGTGAATCTGTTGGGGTTAAAGTAATGGCTAGGCTTGTGAGGGACCTAGTGCCAGTACTCAAGTAATGTCATCTGTATGTATGAGCCTGTGGTACTACAGAACACCCAGGTGACATGTATGAAGGCTAGCTGGCAGTGTCAAGGGGTATTTATGCAAGGTCATACTGTCTGCCCCCATTGTCCCTCACACACTGTTGCATGCATACACACCTCGTAAACATGTACATTAATTAAAAGGTCACTGTGTTTACACTCAACCAGACTCATCATTGGAATGTCAGCAGGCTCACAGCCTGCAGACACACAGACACCTAACACAAACAGAATACAGTATGAGACTACAGTCAGTCAGCAGTACTAACAGCAATAATGCATCATGACTAAAAAGGTACATACACTTCAATGTGTACCCATAACAATTGCCAGCAGACAGCACCTTACTCAGCATTACATTACTACACTGTACTATATTCACCCTGTGCATCACACCCATATTAGCATGTCCCTGGATCGATGATATGGATAACAGGGATGTGGTACAGGTATCATCACAACAGGGTGTGGTATGGGTTTACCAGAGGCCTAAGCTGGGCCATATGATTGACATCATATGTGTGTGTGTGTGTGTGTGTGTGTGTGTGTGTGTGTGTGTGTGGGTGTGTGTGTGTGTGCATGTCTGGAAGGGTAGTGTTCAACTGGGCCATGCAGAGGTGTATGTCTGGTGGTGACCTGCCTGTGATAGAGATGTGTGAGTGTTTGTATGCACACAGTCAAGCCATGTGCTTGCCCTACACAGGGGTATGTTGGACAGCAGTGGACCGTACATGGCAGGATGTACAGTTCACCATCTCCAGCCATGGACACTGGAACTGGTTCTGCCAGGAGTCTCACTGGCACCACTGGGCCCAAGGCCAGATGCAGTACTACTCCTTGATGGTGACTGCTGGATCCATATCCCTGGCAGGACCGGCCAGGACCACGTACCCATGGCCTACTCTGTTGTGGTGTGGACAGCATCCTCCCTTTGGTAGTGCTGGTGGTACTGCCACTTTGGGAGTGTGAATGTGCACAGCCACGTGGGCTCTCAGCTGATCTTGTTGATGACCTAAGTCTACATGGTTGATGCCCTACTCCCAACACATGCTCCGGCACAAACATTGCATGGTTGAGCAAAGACAATGTCTCACCCCACCATCTATTCACGACATCAGCATAATAATGTACAGCATCATCAAGGCCATGGAGGTTGTCACACATGGCAGAAGTGTTGCATTCATGACTCTGAGCATCTGTCTGTGGTTGTGTTCAGAACATGCCTGTGCCTCCATGACGTATGAAACATGCATCTGGTGAGATCTGCTGTGACACTTGTGACAGGGGCTTGATGGGCAGCAGTCCTCCTCTGAGCACCCCTGCCAATCTGCCTGTATGGGACATCACCTGCTCTCTGGTTATGGCTAGTGTCTACACTCACACTTGCCATAGTCACCACACTAGCCTCTTCCATGCCATCACCCTCCAACTGTCCATTATCTGTGGCTGCTGGGGACTGGGTATGTGGGGGAATACTGACTGTGTGCAGAGACATTGTGGATGAAAGTGGGATGCCAACCAAAGGCACAGATTCAGCTCCTGACAGCCCCACCTTTACCTCACTATGACCACCATCATCAGCATAGTCTGCTAAGATACTGACATCAGGTTGTGAGGGGGAGAGACCCCAACCCCCATGTTCACCTGTGAGGGGAAGACAACATATGTAAATTAATACCTGCACTGTAATGTTTGCTGCTACACACACACACACACACACACACACACACACACACACACACACACACACACACACACACACACATACAGGTAAGGTGACACAAAGGCATTATACAGACCACACAATTTCTGAATGATGACATGCACCATACACAATCAGACCACAATAGACACACTCTGGACAGGCCCTCAACAACATGCAGTGCAGCTATGTCCACTTAATGTTGTTACTAATATATACCTCTGAGATATGTGAGGAGTGGTTGTACGTGATGGACCTTCACCTAAAACACACACTGCACCCATATACACAATATTGATGTACCCCTGTTTAGCACAGTGGCAACACCTACAGAAACATACATGCCAATATGTTACAGCTCCTGTGAATAGGCTCCTGTGATGACCACTGTGATGCACTACAGTTAACCCCACCACAAATGAACATGCACATATTGCAATATGGCTAACAGCAACAGTTGTCTGCATGGAAAAATGCATGCCCTTAACATGCCTAGGGTATTGGTGAGCCACAACAAGACATTTCCATACTCACTGGCTTCAGCCAGACCAGAGGGACCCCATGTAGTTGTGGGGGAGAGGTATTGTCAGAACACTCACATGTGGCACTGGTACAGGATATATGATGCATTTCTGAACATGTACAGTACAAGCTCTGATACTACACAATTTGCTGTCATTCACAATAGATGTGCACTTTTGTGCATTACAAAGCCTCACCCACAAATGCAGTTTGACCTGACATATGCATCCAGATACTCCAAGGATGCCAGTATGAATGATACGGTATTGAAGTGATGTCCACTGGGGCCTTACCTGGACATTCCTCGCCTGTTGACTGTATGTCATGCACCTCCATGACATAGGATTATATGTTTTTTGGGGTGCGGTGGCTGCCCCAAGGTTGGCGAGGAACTCCTTTGTTGGTGTAAGTGGGAGTTGCATAGCAGGGCCCCAACTTGTGGCTGTCTGGTCCCTGGCCACAGCTGCAGCCTTTTGCTGGGCATGGTGGATTAGGTCAATGGCTCTATGCCTGACCTGTGCATAGGTGCAGCCATGCTGGCCCAGATTCACTTTAGAAGCTCAAAATACTGAAATATCAAATTTCAGTATTTTGTGCCCATAAAGTTGAATCCAGCAAAGAACGAAAACTCGCATACCGGAGATTTTGAATTAGCACTTCTGCTACACACAAATACACACCTTCCTCCCCACGCACAACACAACCTCTGTCCTACATAAAAGCAGGGAGGTAAGCCCCCTTGTGCCCCCCCATGTCGGAGGCTGTCCCCCCCACTTACCCCTACTTATATATTCTAACTCGGAGGTCACACTGCATACAAAAACACACAAAACACCACCACACAAGCTACATTCTCCTTGCACACACACATCACAGTAACAAAACATACTAACACACACCACAGTCCCTACCCAAACCCTTAATACATAAGCACTTACCTGAATCCATAGCCACAGCGAAACACCAGAGGCGCTAATTCAAAATCTCCAGTATACAAGATTTTGAATTTCGCACTTCTAAGTTTTCGTTCTTTGCTGGATTCGACTTTATGGGCATGAAATGCTGAAATTCGATATTTCAGTATTTCAAGCTTCTAAAGTGAATCTGCTGGCCCACATTGTTCACAGTGGCCACTAGGTCTGACCACAGGGTGGTCCGCTGTTGCAGCTGCTTTCTCCCCCTCTCAAACATGACTGTGTAGTTCAGACTTTTGGCATCTATGATTGCGGCAGTCTCAGCATCTGAAAATGGTTGCTGCTGCTGTCAAGACATTGCACCTAAAAGACATGAACAGGAAAACGCATCACAGGATCTCATACATTGGGCACCATTATGTACAGATACTGAACATACATCTTTGCAAGCACTATGCACTGCTAACACCTACATCATACCCCTGCCATCTATCAGCACAGTATGTGTGTGGTTAGTCTCACCATACTGGCATTACAGCATGCATTGCACTCCTGATTCTGATGTTTCTTGTTCCCCCCAATGAAGACCATTAATGTGCATAATCCTCCATTCATCATTTACATCAGATGGCACATGCAGCAGCTGGGTACATCACAGAAGTTCCCTACCAGGGCACACCAGCCCATCAGACATCTACCGTACACCTATAGGCTATGAGGCCAACCCTCTCCCCGGTGTCATATACCCCTCAAGAGTTACCTCCCTCTGGCATGCCAAGCAATCACACACTCCACATTGCTAGGACTGCTGCATGAGTGCAGGTCATGCTCCACTCTGTTTACCCCCCCCCCCAACACACACACAACCTCCACCTGGTGAGTGACCTGGACTGGCCTTGTTGGCAGCTTGGATGTGTGTCACACACATTCACCCTGCGGGGGAATGGGCACCCTGTCCACATCAGGCATAGTATCTACTTACACCTTTGCAGGCATAACATGGTCAACTGGATGGCTAAGGGCACATATATCCTTGGGATACCACCTGTGTCCTTGTTGGATGGGAACATCGGCTGCTGCCTTGCATATACATGGGCTTGGGGAATGTGTCTGTGGCATGCCAGACCCCTGGGGGCACAGTGATGGTACCTGGGTATCTGGTACTGTATCCATTCCCTTACATTTTATGCTCAGTATGTATGCACTGCTACTGACCCACTGCCAACATCCAACCACTACTACTACCTATAACTTGCTGTCCTGCTGCAGGGGTCACCAGGTATGCTAGCCATAGGTGTGAGACAATCAGATACAGGTGTGGAGTATATACTCACCTAGGCAGAGTATGTCAGGAATAGTCAAGGAGATCTGGACAATCTGTGACATAACCCTGTATGACATTGTCAGATTGACAGGGGCTCATTGATGGTACATGATGTGATATGCCATCTCTATCCACTAGTATGCACTGTCAGTGTGTCATCCCTGCACTGGCCAATCATCAGGGAGCCTAAATACTCACCACTACCACCAGTGAGGGATGTACACAATGACAGGATGACAGGTACATCCACATTAAAGTACAATTACCCTTCAGAGCACACAGAGGTCACAGTCAGTGTGGGGATCATTTCTCTCACTCTCTTCCCAACCTCAATAACACTCCACACTGGCACACCTATGAGGTTAACATCTCAGCAGAGCGGTAAATCCAAAACATCTATCACCCTGTCTGTCCAACCAGTACTTTGGGTCCCTGGTTAAGTAGATGACACACACACTTTGCTATTTGAGTTTTGAATTACACACACACACACACACACACACACACACACACACACACACACACACACACACACACACACACACACACACACACACACACACACACACACACACACACACACACACACACACACACACACACACACACACACACACACACACACACACACACACACACACACACACGCGCGCACACAAACATGCACACTGCTGTTAAAGTCTGGCACAACTTTGCTACCTATGGGCCCTTCAGCCTACATTTTAAGGTAGTTCTGACTGCCACAATCCATCTCTGTAACAGCTAGTGTAAGGCCCTCAACAAAAGGTGACAAATACTACTGTGTGATGAGCCTATTAGCAAAATGGTAAGTGTGACCAAGACCAAGGCTATTGAAGTAAGCTATACAGTGTCACCATGTGCATATGCAAGTACTCTAAGAGCTGACCTAGTGCTATACAGACCTGACACAATGACAAGGTGTAATGATATGTGACAATAACTAATAAAGGAACAAGAAAATACTCTACCAATGCAGTAACTACACAGTTCAGACTCACAGGGATTCATATATGACAACATTTCAGGACAGTCTGCAATGCATACAGGAAATGTGTAACATACTAGGTGCATAGGTTCATAGGATGATACTAGGCTATTGGCCCAGATGTCCTCATAAGCCTAGCCCAGATGTTTACCCTTGTCCCTTCAAAGTCAGCACCTGTTTCCCCTGTCCAGCTGGGACACAGGTGGGATCCAATGGGTGTCTTTTGTGTTTTCCATGCAGTCATCCAGCTTCTTCTGAAAGAAGGCTAAAGAGGTACTCTGCTAGACATGGGGAGGGAGTGTATTTTACAGAAAGTATATTGTCTGATACACACATCTATCCCACCAAGTACTAGTCATATCACAGACCATGTGAGGGCCTTCTGTACAGGTTGCTTGAGTGGGGTTTGTCTTACGGATATACATATAGTCCAGCAAGGCTGGTTTGGGAATGGCCTTGTTAGCCAGACACATGTCACCTGTGATCAGTCTGTATGACACTGAGTAGAGCGACATGGCTTTCATCCTATCTGTATAGGATAGGCATTACAGACCCTGGATTTTCCTGGTCAGAAACGTCTGTGGTCTCTGCAACTGATGCATGTGGTTGGCAAGTTACACGCCAAATTAGCCATTGTACTCGGTAATGGGTCTGATAAGGTAGGGGTACAGGGATCCTATGGCCTCCTGGTTCCCGGATGACATACCCTTATTTGTGAAGTGGGCCATGTAGACGGCCTTCTGTACAATGGTGCTAACATGGTGAGAAACTGTCAGGTTGCTATCAACCTTGATGCACAAGTCACCTGATGCCTGATTGCATGCTCAGTACATTGTTATTACTGTCATAACTAGTGTGGATGACATCTACCCCAACAGGGATAATGATGCAGTCCCTAGCATTCAGTTTGAGGCAATGCATCTGGCACCATTCATTAATTTGGGTAAGAGCCTCCTGGAGGATGCTCACATCACTAGGAGGATGTAAGACAGCGGCCAGCTTACAGTCATCTGTAAACCTGGTCAGCCACAGACCACTGGTTTTGTCTTGTACCTCAGAACAGTATATCCCAAACAGTAGAGGCCCCCAGACAGGTCCTTGAGGTACACCACTCTTTAAGGGTCTACTACTAGGGGTGGCTTCCACTACTTTGATTGAGGTATCATTGAGCCAGTTAGCTACCCATCTGGTAACATACAGGTTGATGCCTATCTGTGTAGGCTTATGTATCATGGCTGAATTGGGATTATTGTCAGAGGCTTTGGCTAGGTAATTGCAGGCAGTGTGCACCATCTTCCCCTTGTCCATGTGTTTGTTGACTGCTTCAAAGCAGTCAGCCAGGTTTAACAGGCCTGATCTCCCTTTAACAATACCAAACTGTGTTGACTCAAGCATTTTAAGGATGCAGATGTCCCTGTTTATAAGGCCCTTGATAATATCTTCCATGGTCTTGCAGATCAGGCTAGTTAGGCTGATGTGCATATGATTGGCTGGGTCAGTGGATGCTCCACATTTGTGTAGATGGGTGACAGTGGCTGTCCTCTGTGCATATGGGATAACACTGGTGCTCAGGCTTTGGTTGACTAAGTGTGTAATGGAGCTGAGATCTCATGCCTGAGTTCACGTAGGATGCAGCCAGGGATGTTATCAGGTCCCATGGAGACTTCAGTTTGTTGCTTTTGAGAGAGCATTATGGACCTGCTCCCTGATGATGAGGGGGGAGGGGGAGGTGCTGTGGATGTCCTCCTTTACTTATTGGATGACAGGGGGGGAAACATTTTCACTTAACCTGTCTATAGAATGTTGGCTATATCTATGGTGTATGTGTATGTGGTGTTATTGACCACCAGTACAGAGCAGATTTGGGTGTTGCCTCTGATATTTCAGACATATGTGCAGAAGGCCTTGTGATTGGCCTTGGTAGATGTGTCTAATTTGCACTCAAAGTTAGCCTTAGAGTAATTCACCCATGACCTTTTTTGCTTGTTCAGACAAAGGTGAGATTGCTTTCAATTTGGCACCTTCTCCTTCTTGGCCCTGTACTTTCCACCTATTAGGGGGTTTATGAATTGCTGCTGTCCACCACAGAGGTTTAATCTACCTTGGCGGAGATGATTTTGTCAAGTCAGGTATTGCTGAGACCATACAGCTATGTAAGTGCTCATATAGATGTTTGGTATAGGCTTGGGCAAAAAGTCATGACACAGTTAAACTCTTTTTCCAATTTCAAGCTAGTAATTATAATCAAACTAGTAATTATTTCTGTTTTAAGGCAATACAACAACCTGTTGCTGTAGACATTTATGTCTGTTTGATGCACTGAAACTCAGATTGCACATTTGTAAAACAAGTACAGCATATTTACCTGACATTTTGCAACTCATGTCTGTATGTTTGAGGCTTCCAGTTATTACTATTACTACATACATGTGCACAGGTAATACTTGATATACATTTCTGTTCTTTGTCAGTATGACACACTGTGTTTACTCTCTTGCAGCTTAGTAATACCTTTCAACCTTTTATAGCAAGATGTCTGGACAAAAAAGGCACACATAAATGGGGGGCAAAGGGCCTAAAATAGTTGCACTTTAGAAATAGTGCTGTAACACACTTAGGCAGTTGATAGCAACGTAGGTTTTGCATTCACAGGAATACTCTGAAGGATATGACATCTGACATTCAAATGTATCTATTATGTTATTACTTCAGTCTTTACTGATTTGCCAGACAAAACACAACTGTATGAAAAAATGACTACAAATATGAGGCAAACGTGGTCAGTCTGCAAAACTCCAAACACTTGAAAGGTATGAGCTCAATATATAACATACAGTTCAACACACACTTCTGTGCCAGTTGTTTACTATGCACATACCCTATATAGGTCTCTTACATTTGTAAGACAAGCATATGTATCATAGTAGCATTCACTAGTGACATATGAGTATTTACAACATCCCAGGTTGCTGGCCTGGCAGTGTCACAGTCAGTATTGTACAAAAGACACTCCAGTAGAAGTCATATGTGAGCTGACCTTTGCTGGGATGACTCAGGGGCCAGAGCTGTGCTCTATGTCACTGCAGACAGAGCCAGCAGGGATGGCCGTATGTGCTGGACAGCAACATGTCAGTCCAGCAAGTCTTGTTGAGACCTATTGTTTAACTTCCTATCTCCCATTATTGTATCCCCTTCTGCATTCTATTACATGCTTAATTATTTGACATACCTGTTATAGTACTGCAGAGTTTTCTTTTTCAGAGTAATGCAGACGTATAGGTTTTCAAAGTCGCAGTCTGACTTTGCATAGAAAGGTTCAGACCTGTTTTGCATAGGCAGCAGCTTGCCTTTTGTAGGTAATGCTCATGAGCAAGTGATGACCTGTGCACCAACTGGTGTCTCCCACTTGCTAATTGCATCCAGAACAGCTGTGTTGTCTTTCCATTATCCAATGGCATGGCAACACAGTGCTATAATTAAGTCCTTCATGTGGGACTTGCCTCTTTTCCTTGCCTGTGAGGAGGACATTATGGAGGTGGGGAAGCTGCAGCATCACAGATGGTAGGTGGAAATATGTTGCAGAACAAGAAATGTGGAGAAAGCCCAACAAAAATGGGAGAGAAAGTTCCAGAATTAGGGACATATTGTAAGTATTGCTGTTATACAGTTATAAAATTGCTAGATTCACAGAGTTTGTCTGGACATGCATTTTCTATGTGATTTGAAGTCTGACACTGATATGTATATGGCATACCTCTCAACTGTACAGATTTCTGCAGAATGTTCAGAGGTTTGCCTCTTATGTTTGGTCTGTTCCTCAGACAATTTTTGTTTTTGGCACAGCACTAGGATAATCTGAGGATTGAAGTCACTAAATAATGACAATCATTTGTGTTTCAGACTTTATATCCTTCAGATAAATTATATTAAAACAATCCCTGTCACTCCAGCAATTCTTTCAGTTTATAACACCATTATTTAAAATATGTCCCTATTTTTGGGCCTCTGTCTCCCAAGTATGTCAGGCTTTGTCCAGATGTTTTGCACTAACAGATTCAGAGGTATGGTATATCATTATATAGTGACTTCACTCCTGATGTCTTCCCAGTGATTTAGCAAAATCCCAGAAATGTTATAGGCCATATATATGGTCCCAAACTCTGGACATTCTGTGGAAATCTGTACAGCTGAGAGTTGGGTATGTCTGGCCATTGTTAAGAGACTGTCAAGATCGTGTAGCAGTGTAGTGTGTACATGTTTGTTGGGCTGAGTAGAGAGAGGGGCAGATGTGTGTGTCATAGATTCTTTCTGTTTGACTATGCATGCTGCTACAGTTGCTGCTGGTCTATCAGATGTATATGTTTGTAGGGGCAGACTGAGACATGTCCCTTAACACCTCAGGATTCCAAGTACACTGTGACTTGGGGCAGTATATCTAGTAGTAGTGTGTGACTGGCAATCAGGATGTTTGTTCAAACAGTTGTTATACTGTAGAGGTCAGTTGGCTTACTGGTATGTTACTGTGACTGTGGTGCAAATGGTTGTGGGCATACATTTTCTCACCAATGTCTGTTTTTCCTTGCAGTTACATCCCTGTGGTGCATGATATATTTGCAAATGGATGAGCAATTCCCCAGAGCTGATTTGGTGTAGTGTTGTGTTGGTCTGACTAGTTCAGAAAGTGCTGGATGAAATGGTTGGCAGCTCTCAGTGTTTTTCCCTTCTGTTACATGACTGCACACATACCTCTCCACTGTCCAGATTTTCAAAGACTGTAAAGATGTGTGGCTCATATTTTTGGTCTGTTCCCCATAAGTGTTGTGGATGTCTAACAAATCACTGGGATGATGTGAGCATTTAAGTCACAAAATAATGACAATCATTTGTGTTCTGGGCTTGACATCTATCAAAACATATATGTTAAAACAAACTGTGATACTCTAGAACTTTCGAAACTTATAAAACCCATATTTAACTTATGTCCACATTTCTTGGCCTTTGTACCCCCACTTTGCCAGGCTTTGTGCTCCACCCCCTACTTTGTCCAGATGGCTTGCACTAAGAGGTTGAGTGTATATATATATATATACATATATATATATATATATATATATATATATATATATATATATATATATATATATATATATATACATACACACACACACACACACACATATATATTAATATATATATATATATATATATATATATATATATATATATATATATATATATATATACACACACACACACACACACACACACACATATATATATATATATATATATATATATATATATAACATATGTATATATACACACACACACACATATATATATATATATATATATATATATATATATATATATATATATATATATAATATTACTAATGCCACAGATTTTTCCCTAATGTTGGATGACCATCCTGCATGATATATTTACTGAGGCATTACTAATTCTTACAGCTCATGTGGAGTTGTGGTAGCTGTTGGGACTGGATTGCACAGGGTCCTGTGTTTAAGTCTTGCTAGGGATGTGTATTTTTCTCCTTATGTTAAATGACTGTAATGCATGATATGTTTGTAAAAGCATTACAAATTCCCACAGCTCAGATGGTGTAGTGGTACATTGCTGTGATTGTAATGTACAGGGTCCTGGGTTCGAACCTTAGCAGGACTGATCATTTTGTTGTTGGGCAGAACAAGGGCTGATTGAGGCAGAGTGATTAAAGCACTTTTAAGCAGTTTTAAGCAGGTTTGCATGGTTTTGCACAAAGCTAAGTGATGCTAAGAGATGCTTAAGTCCCCTTAACTTCACGTAGCAGTGTTTATTCCTGCTTAAACTCATGCTAATTTCAAAAAAAGAAAAGAAAAAAGGGTGATAGGAAAGTGATGAAATGGGGGCAAGCAGGGGGAAAAACATTAGGAAAGACAGATAAGGATGTGCAGGACAGGTGTAGGAAAGGACCACAGCTCTCTTTTTCGTCTGCAGCAACAGCTATGAATGATGTGGACAATTTGGAATTTAGAGCCGCACACCACACAGAGAGGGGTGTTGGTGGCATACATTGCTTGAGTAATTCAAGGGTGAATTGAGTTACAACAGTGTACATGGGTGTGAAATGGAGAGCTATGTATGGGATGTGATTTTTTTTTGTGGGGACAGATGCCCTCCCCCCTTTTTTTTTTTTTAAGATGAGAGTGGGATGTTGGGGGAAGGTTGTAGGTATGTTTGGGGAGGTAGGTTGGGTAGGAGAGGTTGGTTTTGCAGACAAACAAGACAGACAAGACAGCAGACAGGGGAGGTGTTTGACACATGAGGGGGTAAAAATCTTGGATGGGGAGGGTGGTTGGGAATAGGAAGCCCATGTGCCCCAGATGGAAACAGTGAGACTGAGCACCCCACCCTTGGGCCATCACCACTGCACCTTCACAGCCCCAAAGATGGCTGTGCTGGAGGCTGGACAAAAGGGGCAGCCTGCCCCTCGTGGTGTACCAGGTGGCCCTCCAGCTGGCTCAGCCATCTATCCAACTCTGAGCAGATGACACTATGCACCATACCCAGGAACTTATGGTGGGTGATGGTCTCCTCTTGGTGCCCACACCCGGGAGGGATGGGCCCCGTCCCCTGAGATGGTTCCAGCTGAAGGTGGTGCAGGACCAGTGGAGGAGGAAGTTCCAGGTTGGGTCCCAGATGTGCTGGGGCATGGTGCCACTGGCAGATTAAGCGGGACAGGCGGATCTGCTGGGATATGCCTTCCCAAACATGCTATGTTATTGAAGTTTTCCAAGTTTTATTAGTTGGTCTCATGAACACAACATGTCAAAATTAGTTATAACATCATATGTGGGTGTTCAGATTAACCCAAAACAATAGATTTGATACAGTTGCATAGCAAACCGAACACATGCATAAATGGAACAACAGTAAGCATGGTAACAGCATGCCAGTTACATTGACAGCAACAGGCCAACAACAATGGTATTTGAACAAGGTATGTTAATATGCAACCAATTAAATATATGAACAATAATAGAACCCAAGTCCCAACATTAGGTTTTGAGAAAAACATACCCATAGTATATGAATAATAATTAGTGATGCAGATAAGGGGTGGGGGGAGAGAAAAAAGTCCGTTAACAACTGTATAGGCTTCTATTTTTCACAACAGTACTACTCAATACTCTACAGGTCTGCCCTCACTTTACATCTACCTATGGCCCATAGCTTCTGTAGCACATACATACCTGTTAAACAGTCAACCTGGAATGGTATGGGGTAAACTGTGATAACTCTGGGTACATGACTAGAGGGGACTCATACATGTCAGGGTTACATATGTGACAAAGAAGAGGTACCCTGCACTGATGTTGTGTGAGTGTGCTACTGGCATACTTCACCTGGATTCCTAATTGTTTCCAAGGTTATTGGCAGCAGTGACCATTAGCCATGACAGCGTGACACTTGAAAGGTATGTATCAGGAAGAGTGCATGGTGTATGTACCTATCCTACTGTCATTTGCAGGCATGGGGTTGGACAGTGAAAAGTTGTACATGGTGTATTAGTATAGCTACTACAAAACAATTTTTCACCTGTAAGACCTGTGGAAAAAAATATCTGTTAACACTACCTGACTGTTTCTACAAATATTCAAGATTTCTTGAGTGTAAATATACACACATTTTAGTACCACTCCCTGGATTCAAACCTTGTCTGGGTGTGCAAAAATGAACAACAAAGCTATTTCTCATCACACTGAGCTGCTGGGGAACTGCTGTCTCTTGTTTGACTGATTTCTGCCTAATACTGTCTTGGTTAGACAGTCTGACATTGTAATCCTGAGATTCATGCATGACAGATAGTGTACTGTGTATTACTCCTTTGAGATACTACAATCTGGAAAGCAAAGGTTAACACAAGGCAATGCTGCAGGGAACACACTATAATACATTACACATTACTATTCAGGGCTCAGATCTTAGTGCAGGACATATTTCATATTCCATTTATATCTTGTTTTACAGCTCTGCAATCTACAGTTTTGCATAACAGCTGGCTCTCAGAACAACCTCAGTTAATGCATGCTGTCAAAGCCATATTTGTTGTGAAGAAGCTGTACAGATTCTACTTCTACAGCAACATACCGGAGTAAGCACAACCATTTGTGGTTTAAATCTTTATTTGAGTAATATGACACAGTCCTTTATTACTGCATATTCTGTAGATCAATGTTAATCTGACAAACATTATTTATTCAGTAGACACAGAATGCAGTATACCTACTGGCAGTAAATAATGTACTCCTTCTTATATATTCCACTATATACTGCAAGATAGATCTGTACTCAACAGCCTGTTGGCACAGCCTTGACTGTCTGTCCGCATGGGCCTCCACATTGTTAGCCCTCTCTGCTGCAGCTGTAGGGGAAAAAAACAAACATTATGCATACTTGTCTATCACATACTCAGGCTAGAATTTGGTACAGCTATGGATGAGATACTTACAAAGTACTGGGGCATTCTGGTCCCAAGCTTCCTGGATCCATTGGGCCAAGAGCACCCCCTTCCTATGCTTTAGGTCAGCATAATGATGTCGTACCTGCTCACCAGTTTGGGGGATTCCAGTAGCACTGGTGATGTCATGTGCCAGATGGTCCCAGGCCTCTCCTTTGTACTGTGAGCCCTGGTACTGGCCCTGCAGCAGTCTGCGTTCATGGTCTTTTAACAAGGAGCCCAGCCATGACCCTGGACTCCAAGATGCCCCAGCACTGTGCCCAAAAGCATGTTTCCTCTCCAATGCCAGACACAGTTACTGTAGAGATCAAACTACAACAGGTTCTGGCTGTAGTCCCACCTGTGTGGTTTAAATAAGGCCATATTCCACCCTTTGCCATCATTGGAACATTTTGAAAATGTTGAGCACAGCTCAGCAGTGCGCAAACCTACTAAGCTGAGTTGAGCAGTGCTTAAAGGGGAAAATGCTGAGCAGTGCTTAGCGGTGGGCAAATCCACACAATTAGGATGAATACTGCTTAGAATGAGACTTCTAAGCAATGCACATGTCAGCTAAGCAGAGCTATGCACTGCTAGGCATTGCTCCGTTCTTATTTTAGAAATATTTCAGAATTACAAATGAATTAATCATTACTGACATATTATTAAGTGTATATAATTTAATTTACATGACATCCCCCTATGTGCTTTCATTACATTTCCTTGGGGTGTGGCTATACTGTATGGGACACTTGTGTTTACATGGGTGATTTCACATGTTATATCGACTGACACTTCAATTTTGGACCAGCTACACTACCCTGGTTAACAAATATCAATTACTACATCATTTCAGAAAAAAAAAAGAATTTTAACAATGCTTTCCCATGTAAAAATGAAGGGCCTGTCTTGGTACTTGAACTGCTGCATGTAAAGCCGGAATTCTAACCAATACACTATCTTACCATTAAGGATTTTAGCTATGCATTTGTATTTAGCTTCTATGAAATGTTTAAGCAATGCTGAGCAGAGCGCTGTGATGTGCAAACCCACTCAGCTCCGCTTAAACTTCACTTATAATGGGAAAAAAAAATTAATACAACCACTTTAATTACATATATTCATACTAATGTTGATTCATATTTGGTAATACACTACTTGTCATTCTATTAACTTTCTAAGTTTGTATGACCACTATTCTTTTAAGTTGTCCTATTTTGGGAGCTTTGTCCCATATTTATTTCTTGACTTTATACAGATTTCTTGGCGGAAGAGGTTGAGGTGTGTGCATACCTCTCAACTGTCCAGATTTTTGCAGACTGTCCAAATGATTGGCTCATATTTTTGTTTTGCTCCTCATAACATTCATGGTTTTCTGCAAATCAGTGGGATGATCTCAGGACTGAAGTCACTAAATAATGGGATATATTTGAGTTTTAGATTTCTAATCCTTCAGAAAATGTATGATAATACAAACCATGTTCCTCTATCAACTTTCTAAGTTTATGAGAAATGTACTTAAAATATGTCCCTGATTTTGGACCTTTGCTGCCCCCCCCCCCATTTGGTTGCCCTTTGAGTTTGGGCACTAAGAGGTTTACAGGTATGACTGTGTGTCTGAGGACACACTTGTACTGTAAAGTGCTGTACGGCACTTTGACAATGCAGGGGGTGTGTTACAGTTTCTGTCACACACACCCTGCATTGCTTCCCATTCACACTCCAGCTTTCAGTTTCGGTGGACACTGAAAGCATTGCAAAGTGCCATACGGCACTTTCACAATGCAGGGGGTGTGTGACAGTACCTGTCACACACCCCCTGCATTGCTTCTCATTGAGAAGCATGCTGTCAGTGTCTGAGGACACTGAAAGCATTGTAAAGTGCCATACAGAACTTTCTCAATGCAGGGAGTGTGTGACAGTACCTTTTATACACCCCCTGCATTTATTTAAAGTTCTACTAACAATTTCAGTGTCTGCCAACACTGTTTTACTGTGCACTACTGTCCACAGATCTGTTATCAGTAGTGCACCTTCATTAATATGAGTGGTGTGCTACTGAAAAGGCTATGCAGAAGCAAGCACCATTCACTCCATGTAGGAATAACACTATTGCTACATGGAGTTTATTGAAGCCTGGTGAGTGTCACAGCTTTTCGGATGTGTGGGATTTCAGCATGAAAATTTCAGAGTAACCATTTTAGGGTCCCTTCTGTCAAACTGTCATGTGCCCTTGATAACTCCCTTTTTTAAAATCATATTTTGGATCCAAATTAGAAATTCCATGCTATAGTTCAGGTGGTGGTGGCCCAATTGAACACATGAGTTCAAAATGTTAAGTTTTGGCAGAGTTATGGGAAACTGTTGAAAATAATGTTACAAATGCATGCTCTTTTTTAGGTTTTAACACCTTTCATGCTACATAATTTAATTGTCTGTATGTATATGTGTATCTGTGTAATAGTATCTATAGTTTATAACTGCATGGAATTTTGGTAAAAATTTTCAGGGCATACATTTTAAGGGACCATTCTATCATACTGTTGTGTGATGTTGCACAATTCTATTTGCAAATGTTGTTTCATATTCATTTGGTCATTTTCAAAAATAGAATTTTTGGATCACATTGTACACATTTAGAGACAACATTCAGGTATAGATGGTCCACAGATGGCATATTGGAAATCTGAGGTCTTAATGTTAAGATTTGTTAGAGTTAAAGGTATTTGAAAAAGTAATATACAGCAATCCTTTTTTATGTTTATTGGTTTCCATTCTAATCAAATGACTGAGTTGTCATTTTAGAGGCCCTTCTCTTAATAGTCTGTGAGCCTTTGTGCAATTCCATTTATAGATGTTGTTTCAAAGTCACTTTCATAAATCACATTTTGAATCTGAGTAGCAAAAATTCCAAATCGTGGTTGAGGTGATGGTGATCCATAGATGCCATGTTAAAAATCAAAGTTCAACATGTTATTTTGTGGAGTCATGAACATTTGTAAAAATAATGTTAAAAATAATTGTTTTCATGTCTTAGCTTTCTAGCAGAGCCATCATAATTACAGTTAATGTGATAAACGTTTTTTTTTTTATTTCTGGGCTTTCTTCCTTTATTCATATTTTGGAGGTAGTTTCTGCTTTTTGTTAAAGATGTAACTAAATTGCCTTCTGTTGTAGGTCAGAGTTAAGGGTGAGAGGGATAATGACTGCCACTGATATTTTAAAAGTTGTGAAGGAGGGGGACCTGTGAAAGAACATGAAGTCTAGGTGACCTACACTATTTTTTTCCAATACATGGAATATATTTAGTGAATCCCTTTCATAGTGGTTTAAACCCAACAGGTCAAACCACAGAAAATATCAGGCCAATAATACTGTATAAAGCCCTATAAAAGCAGGAATGGACAATACAAACTCCTTAAAAGAGTAAAATCACACCACGGTAAAATGTCTTACTAGTTCTGCAATTTTGTCTGTAATCTAGCATGACATTGAACTGCCAAAATTTGACAGCTGTCAGTGCAGCACTCACACCACAGCAGTTCAAAGGTAAAGAAAATAATCGTTAGTTTCAGCATTGTCAAACGATACTTAAATAAAACCTTTGTTCTTTCTTTGTGTATGTGTGTTTGTGTGCGTGTGTGTGTGTGTGTGTGTGTGTGTGTGTGTGTGTGTGTGTGTTTGTGTTTTAACAAGACACAATGTCCCACCTCCCTTTCTAAATAAATCATAGACATATGACAAATACTTTATCTTTTCTTTCCCTTTCTCTTTTGATGAGATTTTGTAATCTGCCAGATGCCATCTCTATGATAATGTTTTGAAACATCTATGGGATTTTCTAGTTTTCATACAGTACCACATCCATAGTAAAGTTTCTATTCATGATTTACTTTATCCCCAAATCCGTATACACTATTAAATTGTAGAAAAACATGTAACATAGTAGTAGATATTCTGTTATCTCTTCAGCCTTGAATATACTGCATTTCCTTTCTTTGGCACATCTGTCTTTCATCAGTGCCTTAACCTGATAATTGATCTAATGACAAATCCCACATCTTTCCATTCTGAGACATTTTTTAAATTTAATCACCATCCTGTTTGCCTTGTTCTGCCTTTATCTACCTTCTGCCATGGATTGACCAAATAAAATTCAAGTATAATTGTCTTGTACCGCAATCTCCCATATTGTAGAATTTGTAGAATATGTTTTATTTCCATAACTGAAGCTTTTTCCAGTATTCTTTTAATGTCATCTCCAGCCACAACTTTTTCCTTTTTCTTCCTGTACAATTTTCCCCAAAATCTTCATACTTCCTCTTCATTTTATTATTTATTAGAGAATTATGGTCATACATATTTCCACCCAATAGAAATGTAACAATGCCAAAAACAAAACAAGATTAAATAATTCAGAAACTTTCCCTTCCTTATCATTATGCAATATACCCTTTATTATTATACGATATACCCCTTATTATTATACAATATACCCCTTATTATACAATATACCCCTTATTATTACATAAGTGGTCCTTTTATTTAATTCACTTAAAATGCCCCGTATCACTATGAACAAACCTCTTGTTTTAGAAACATGTATAGTCCTGCTATATAATTTATCTTTCATAAGAAAACCGTATTAACTGACTATCCATTTTTTATAACTTACAAATAAAGATGGCCAAAAAGCAACTATGGCTGGAGTTCAGAAAAAAAGTCATTGAGCTTGTGTAAATCATGATCATTCTCATAGACATACGCACCCACCCACCCACTCACACACACACACACACACACACACACACACACACACACACACACACACACACACACTCACTTACTCTACTGAATCTCTAACTAACCTTACTACTGTAAACATGCAGGCAGGCACACAGACACACACAACCACATACACACATGCACATTCACCCTAGACCACTCATATCTCTGTAGACATGCAAACATGCTGCCACACACAAGGTCACATTCATACACCCTCCACAGCATACCTCTCAAATGCCTAGATTTTCACAGAAAATTCAGATTTTTGCCTCATATTTTTGGTCTGTTCCTCATAAAATTTGTGATTTTCTGGCAAATCACTGGAATAATCTGAGGGCTGAAGTAGCTAAATAATGATATATATTTGTGTTTCACACTTGATATCCTTTAGGAAAAATGCATGCAAAGACAACCCCCATTATTCTAGCAACTTTCTAAGTTTATAAGAGCAGTTTCTAAAATCTGTTCCTATTTTGGGGCATTTGTCCCTCCCCCCCATTCTGTCAGGCTTTGCCCAGAGTTTTTGCACTAAGAGGATGAGAGGTATGCTCCACAACTAAACTCTCTGACATTTATCTACAACATATTTTTTCCATTGGAAGTAATAGGGTTATGAGTGATTTTGGACCTGTTGATTAACATCGCCAAGCATGCTAAGTTATGCAGCAATATGATTCTCTGAGTCATTCATCTGCTTAAATCTCCTTCCTAAAGGTATTTTTTGGGGAGACCACATTGTTAATTAGCATAGGCTGATCCCCAAAAATGCTTCATTAGCATGTAGAATGTTCATGGAGATGGCCTACCACTATGATTCTGTAGGCCGTGTGGAATCACTGTGGTGGGCCTGTCTGTGAATCTGAAAGGGCATCTGCTAGTGTTTAGCTGCCTGTGATAGAGCTTATAACTGGCAGTAGCCCTTTCTGAATCCTATCCTAATTTCCTAACTTTTTAATATTTCATCCCACTGTTTCTGTAATACCTTTGGCTTTCCATATCTAATACCTAAAACATCAAATTACAACTGCTGAAAACATATACCTTGCTACCCTCATACTATGTCCTACTCCCATACTTTTATTTTATTTCAGTCCTACAATGTCAACACCCTTCTCTATATGTCATAACTTCCTTAACCAACTTTTTATTTTTAATTGGTAACACCAAATCATCAGCATAAACCAGTGCAATGTATCATGCTATATCTCCCAAAATTTCACAAACTGCATCATGCAACCAAAAATTTGTGTCCTGAACAAATGCATTCAACACTAATGAGAACAGTATTCCACTTATGGGACATCCTTGTTTATACCTCTGCTGACCTTCATTTTGTGTCTGAAAAAACATTAACTGAAGGTTGTATCCATGTTACATCATACATCGATTTTAAAAATCTCAGCATCTTCTCCCAGCACCATAGGGCCTCAGAAATGGTCTTTATTTACCTATGTTTTACCCGAATAAATGATATTTTTATGTCATGTGACTACCTTTCCTTCCTGCTTTTGCCTTACACTACAATTCACTACTTCTATTATTACACATAGGTTAAAGCAATGTGTGTGTTAAAGCAATTCTATCTCCCTTGAATGTGAAGTACATTTTCATACACAACTTCTTTCAGAACATTATTAAACCTCAATCGAACTATCTTCATTAATTTCTTGCAACCACAATAACACACAATTAAATTATGACAATTAGTTTTTCCCTTCCCTTTTTTCCATATTTATTTATTTATTTTTACTTTACATTTGTTGACCGGGATAGTCCGACTGGATACATGTCCATTTTCAGCGGAGGCCCATGGAGAAAAGCTCCAAGATAGTAATACACATTGAACATTTAGTAAATGCTAGATTCAAGCAGATTACAGTCATAAGCAATACCAGCATTTAACACATATAGTACTTATTATAAAACACCTTACAAAACATAACATTATTTTCAAAGTTAAACATACATAACATTACATTCAGGTTTAAGACACACTGAACAGCAGTTATACAATTGACCCTTCCTGAAATGGAGTGGCAGAAAAAAGTTAGAAGTAGTTGAAGGTAAGGCACCTAAGAAATAGAGGCGCCACTAGTCGGGGTTAGTGCAAGGACGTAACCAATGAGTTTTGAAGTATTTCTTGAGTTTGTTTTTGAATTGAGTTAGTGAGGGTTCTAGGGTCAAGTCAGCTGGGAGTCTGTTCCATATTTTTTAAACAGAGTTGGCAGAGACTCCCCAGCTGAGTAGTTGGATTTGTATGTTTGAACTTGGAGTCTAGTGGATGATTGCAGTGGCCGGGTGCTGGTGTAGGGGCTGATAATATTTTTTAGTGCAGGTGTATTTTCTGGTTGGCAAAGGACTTTATGTGCAACTATTAACTGGTTGGAACTGCAGTAGGCTTGGCATTTCAAACCATCCTAGGTGATTTAGGTTGTGACAGTGGTGTGTCCGGTAGGCTGTGTCAGTAGCAAATCTGGCAATGTGGTTATAGCAGGATGATAGTTTATTAAGATCTGTTTTGTTTAAGTTGGAGAATAGAGGTAAGGCATAGAGAAGAGTTGATAGCAGATGGGAATGGGCAATTGCAGTTCTAGCAAGTGGGGTAAGGAAAGGTTTGATTCTGTAAAGAGAGCCAAGTTTTTTATTAATGGTTTTGATAATTTGATTGATATGCGTTTCAAACTTCAGGTTGTTATCAACTATGACACCCAGTAGTTAAGTTTGGGCTTCTGGGGAGATGATAGTGCTATTGTTAGCAGTTATGTTGAAGGCTGGCAGGGGGGGTTCTGCATGTGGGGGTGGGGGGGAGGAGCAACTTAGTTTTGTTGGGGTTTAGGATTAGATGTTGATTGGAGAGCCATTTTTCCACTGTATTGAAGGTAATTTGGGTTAATGTGAATAAAGTAGCTGGTGAGGTGTCAGAACAAATCAAGGTGGAGTCATCCGCTTATTGAATGCAGGTAGCATCTGGGATGACTGAATGAAGGTCATTGATAAAGATGGGGAAAAGAAGAGGTCCTAGTATCGAGCCCTGGGGGACTCCTAATGTGATGGGTAGGCGAGATGATAGCTTGTCCTGCCAAAGGACTGCCTGTTGCAGGTAGGATTAAAGCCATTGGAGTGCATGGTTGTTTAAGGAAAAGGCCTTCAAGGTATTTATAAGCATTTTGTGGTCAACCATATCAAAGACTTGGATAGATCTAGAAAGAGTGCTGAGGATAGTTTATTATTATTGTGGTTGTAGTTAATGATGTTAGAGAAAGAGAGGAGAGCAGAAGTAATACTGTGGTGTGGCTTAAAGCCATGCTGAAAGCTGGACAACAGCTTGTTGTGTGTGAGGTAATGCATGAGCTGTATGTGTACACACTTCTCCATAATTTTAGCTAGAGGTGACAGAATAGCTATGGGTCTAAAGTTTGACAGTTCAGTGGAACTACCTCCTTTATGGAGAGGTATGACATGGGAGATTTTCCATATAGTGGGTACAGTAGCTTCAGATATAGCTCTGTTGATCAAGTTAGAGATGGGGTAGGCTATGGTGTCAGCAGCCTTTTGCAGATAGTCTGCTGGGAGGAGGTCGGCAGCCAGGGTGGTGGGTCCTAGTTTCTTAAGTAGGGCATGAATAAGTTGAGTAGGAACAGGTTGGAAGGTAAAGTATGTTTGGGTACTGGGTGTGGCTACATTAGAATTAGAACCATTGGGAGAGAGCTGACTGCCTAGAGACTGGATAGTCTTTGTGAAGAAGCTGTTGAAGTTATTAACAATGTCTACTGGGGATTTTTGTTGGGAAGCTGAGGAGGGTGGAGTGGCGGTTTGGCCTGGGTGGAGTAGTTTGTTTATTCCTGCCCAGAACTTTTGAGGTTTGTTTTGGTGTTTTTGCAGTAGATGGTAGTAGTGGTTCTTTTTGTCTAAAGTTATGGATTTTTTGGTGTCATTCCTTAGCTCTCTGAATCTTAGTTGATCAAGTGGGGCTTTTGTTTTTCGGTAGGTGGCCCATGCTTTGTTTCTGAATGAAATTTTGGTTTTGGTATCTTTAGAAAGCCATGGTGCAATATTAACTTTGGTTCTAATAGAGCGGCTGGGAGCATGGGAGTTAAGAATAGCAAGGAATTTGGTGTTAAAGTATGCTACTGCTTCATTTAGGGGGAGACTTTTTAGTACTGACCAGTTGCATGCCTTAAGTTCATTTTGAAACTTGGTGAGAATAAAATTCTTGTTGTTTCTTAATGTTCTATAGGTGGGTTGGTAGGAGCAGTCTACTTTGAGCTTGATTACATAGGTGAGACAGTGGTCACTTAGGTCATCAGGCAAAGTATAAACTTTACCACACCCCCTAGACATATATTTAGACTTGAATCCTCTATTAAACCATTCAGTTACCACCTGTAAAAATGTGACTG
The DNA here is from genome assembly GCF_019279795.1 of Protopterus annectens. Taxonomy (NCBI): domain Eukaryota; kingdom Metazoa; phylum Chordata; order Ceratodontiformes; family Protopteridae; genus Protopterus; species Protopterus annectens. The sequence continues at coordinate 293,366,069 of NC_056735.1, forward strand.
TCCCTTCTACTTTCACTTATTTATAAAAACCCATATCCTAGTTTACCTGTTAAACTATCCTGTTTTACAACTTTTACTATCTTATTCAAGTCTTTCAATGTTATATCATTCTACAGTTACCTACTATCTTCTTTTGACTGTTTTCCTATATTCCAACCTAAATTATCACACATTTCTACTGATATATACATTTTATTGAAAACCTACATACTTAAGTGCTAATATCTGCATGAATCTAATCCATCCTTACATCTTCAATCACAGCTACTGCAATTCTTTGTTCATACTTTACCTTTTTTTCCAGTAGCAATAAACCTTTATCTGTGAAACAAACTTCTGCATTCTTTCTTTATTTTATTCACATCTCTGGTTCTTTCTTTAAACACTGTCATTTATTCTGCCTGAATAACTTAACAAAAATCACACACCGATAAATTATACCAACCTTTTTCTGACCTCCACATCTCTTCCTTGACCTGCAAATAATTGTTTAATTTTTGCTGTAAAAGCAACCCTTCTCTCCTCTTTGACTGATGTTAAGGCCTCTTAATCTATTGTGAAACCAGCAGTTCTAAAAACACTTACTCTTGTAGAATCCTACTACATTCTTATGTCCATCTTTTAAACCCTTACCAAACTTAATATATCTCTCGTCATCATTAAAATGAGACCACATTCCCAAATGATTTGAAAAACCTGTTTCTTTCAGAAATCTAGAAACACATATAAAATCAGCTTCTGTTTTCACATTTTCTCATAATTAAGTAAAGTTAATTTCTCTGCCTAATCTTAATTTTCTATACAGTATTGCCACCTTCTTAACTTTAACATCTTTTGTACATTTTTTCTTTACATCCTCCATATATTATAGTGATATCAGTATATGTCTAAATATATACTGTCAGCTGTTCAATTAACTCAATCTTCTCTACAACAGTTGTTGGTGCATTTACCATTATTAGGCTTATAGAATACTGTTTCTTTTTTATTTCTGCTACCATCATCCTAATTGCTTTAGCAATAATCATGTCTGTCAGAATGTTTTGTTAATAAATCTAAACCTGAACCTGTTTCACAGTTTAAAGTCCACGTTACTGCATTATCCAGGTGTACTAAATCGCTCCTTCTACTACTGCACGTTCAAGAGATGTATCATACCTGCCTCAACTTACTGGCACCAGTTTAATACTAGCAGCCTTCTCAAAGCCAGCTGTAGAAATTAAACAACTGCTATATTTATGGTTAAGTCAGTGCTTGTTTTTTTGTATAAGTTTTTTGTTGTAATATTTGGAGGTTTTCTCCCCAGGCTTCCATTGAAAAGGGGGTTAAAGCCCAGACATAGAATACCTGTTATCAAATGGAAGGAATAAATAAATAAAGCAATGACAGTAATGGCACCCTTTTATCTTCTTATTCTGTACAGGTTTTAGTGAACTACAACTGTTGACTTTCCTCATTCTTGACCTGATTCTACTCCCCAGAATCTCTTCAGGTTACGTCTAATTCCTTAAACTCATTGTTTTCCCATTCTTCATCTGACAGCAGCAGTTCAGATGTATTATGTAATGCTATCAGAGATTACAGCCTTTTCCTATCACATTCTTTGTATATTCCCACACTTTTCACTCTACCAGTATATATTAATGCTATCAGAGATTACAGCCTTTTCCTATCACATTCTTTGTATATTCCCACACTTTTCACTCTACCAGTATATACAGCATGCAATTCTGTTTCTTTCACCATTTTCTCCCTCATTTACTGTGTACCTTATGATTGTCATTCCAGATCATTATTAAATTCACTATTCTTCCTGATTCACTCCTTCCCCTTCTTACGTAGCAAGGGACAGTCAACCAAAAATTATCTTTAACATAGTATTTCCCACAATAAGATTTACATTGCTTAACAGAATGTCCTTTCTGTCCAGTGAGGGAGCATCATTTTTCTGTACAGTTGTTAATTAAATGTTCAAAGTCCCCCAAAAAGCAATATGATTTGGGCTTTTCAAAATATATCAGTGCATTTTCTCCATTACCTAGTACAATATTTACAGAAACATAAACATAACAAATATTTTTAACATAAAAGTGGATGACTGACTACAATATATCAACAACTCTCGACTAATTATCTCTACAGCTAATCTAACTGACCTACATACAATGACTCAATAAACCTTTCAAGACCTACAGACATGGCTGCAATAATCTTAGTTACTATTGAATATTAAGAAAACTTGATAAAAAAAGAAAAGAAAAGAATAGAAAAGACTACTATCCTGAACTTCCAGTCCTTAGATAACACAGTCATAGAGCAAGTGGCCAAAACCAAATTACTAGAAGTTATCATAGACCAGAACTTGAAATTTGACAGCACATTGATGATATCATAAATAAAACAAATCAAAATTTCAGATCCTTATACAGAGCAAAACCTTTTTTACTGGAACTGTCACAAGTAAGAACAGCTCAAACTTTTACTCTCCTCCACATTACTTTATGCATCCTTTATCTTGATGAAGATTTCTAAGACCAAATTCAATAAACTTGCACAGTCATACAATGAATCCAATTCACTACTGACTTACTTCATAAAAGTTAACATTGCCTAACCCTAAAAAATACTAGACTGGCTCTAACTCCAAAACATACTGTTACTCTCTTAATTTGAAATCATTAAATGCATAATACTTACCACAGAAAATGCCCATCAGCAATTCACCTTATCAGAATCTATAATCCAATCCGATCCTTCAGAACTCTAAATGAGAATCTACTAGAAACACAAATGTGTTATAATAATTTTGGAGACTTCTATCTATACAACATCTAGAATTGCTCATGGTACTCTATAAAACAAGTAACCTCAAACAATATTATTTTGCCTCCTGCACCTTCTACACGTTGAAGAGACATGAACCATTTCCATTTCACTTCTACTAAATCCAGTCCTATCCCACCTATCTCATAACCTTCCTATCTTCCATTTAATCCTCTTTAGCCTTCATTTCTTGCTTCTCCTATTATATATTCCTCCAAATTCCATACCAATGACATCCTCTGATTACATAACCTCTCACTCCAGCACAGTTTCTTCTCACTAATATCTGACTGCTACTAAAATTATAGCAATTGCACATAAAATATTCCTTCTGCTACTTGTTACTCACTGTACCTATACCGTGTGCACATAATGTTGTTTGCAAGCAATATTCTGGTTTTATCAGTGCCACATTAGTGTAAACATGCAAATGTTTACATTTGATACATTGCTTGACACATTATTATTTTGTTTTAATATATGCATGTCTTTTCCAAAGTAGAATGCTTTTCAGTACCACCTACTGGGTGAAAGTATGACATTTCCTTGGTGCTTTGGCTAAAGTTACCCAATCAGCGCAAATACAACCATAGCTCTCCACTGAAAAGATGCTCTTTGCCTACTGGAACTAAGCAGGACCAAACAATGTAAATAAATGAATAAATAACTGTTTTAAATCTGGTAGAGGACTTGGTTTTAGTTTCACTAAGGTGAAGAGAAACAGTAAAAAAAATAAGAACCTACATTAATGTGATGTTCTGAAGCTGTCAGTGGAAAAAACCTGAATTTTAACTGATTGGTTCAAATCTTTTATTAGAACCATAGAAATTACCAAAGGTTAGCCAATACCACCTTTGGTATTTAGTGAAGAGGAAAAGAGACTTTTTTGTTTGAAGAATCTTTTCATCAGGATATTTGCGGAGACTGAATTAATTGACTCTGAGACTGCTCCAGTACAAATTTACTTGCCTTTCCAAGACTTGTCGATAGCAGATTAATTTCAACTTAACTTAAACTACATCTTATGGCATTAATCTGCTGGTATTCAGATATGGTTAAGCTTTTTAATCTGTTTCTCTCGTTTGCCCACTGAAGAGCATTTCTTGCTTTGGTGGTGAATGTGGTGTGAAGAACTTTAGACAATTCAAAACTTTGAGAGGCTTTTGGTCTCTGGAGTGACCACTTTTTGTGCTGTGATGCTGTTTTGAACAAGCCTGTTAATCTGAGCTATTGCTTTAATATTTGAAACTTTGTTCTGCCTTATTTGGATTTATTTGGGCTTGTAAATTTAGGAATCTAGACATAAAAGACATTATTTTATAAGTATTTCTACACTTCTACATTGCTTATAATTAATGGCCTTGTTTGTTACTGAGGAGTAGTATTTAATACACTTATCTTACTGTTCCTTCAGATCTTTATTTATTTATTGATGTATTTATTTGCACTGCTGTGTGCACATTGAGGAATTGCCCATATAATGCAATACTATTTGCTACATTTTTCTTGATGTTGCTTTGGAACTATTTTGCTTTTTACTCTTCATTATGATCTTTAGGAAACTGCCCATGTAGCTTTAATTCATTTTTTTATTGTATTGCATTGTTCATTTTCATTGTTATTTTAAAGTGATTCGATAATTAAATGTCATAATAAATCTCAACTTGATGAGGGGAACATTAGCCATCTCTTACTGTTTGGATATTAATAAAGTAGAAACAATGATGAAAAAATTGCTGATAGGATTGAAATAAATTCCACAGTCATCTCTGAAAGGGGGGGGGGGGGTTGGCCATTAATACTACAGAATTGGGGATAATGACCACAAATGTTTTCAGTTTATGTATGAAGTTCCTGAAAACAATAATCTGGATAAGAATTCTGAACAGACTCAAGGCAATCATAGAACTGAAGCACTGAATATAAAATCATATCTAGAATATCAATATACTAAGGTTTGCACTGTTCAAGATCAAGAAAGATGGTAGCTTTAGAGAACAGATTATCTGACTATGTTACAGTGAGACCTATAACAAAAGAAATGTCATTGAGCCTCCACCAAATATCAGAAAAGTACTTTGAGCTTTAACATACAAATAGCATATGCTGCATTATACAAATTTATTCCTGCCCCTAACTCCCCCAAATGCACACAACATATGAAATAATCTAGAGGTTGATGTGTACTTTATTGCTTTACTTTTGGTTTGAAATACACATATTAAATTGCATTCAGTAGATCACACATAAGATTAATACTGGACAGTTAATATTTTAAGTACAGGTCATGTTCAGATTTGCTTTGACCTTCCCTGAAACAGGCCTCATTGTTTGAGAAGCTCTTCATTAGAGGATGGATAGCACTTCATGAAGTAAATGATCAGAGCAATAAAATCAACCAGTAAACAGATGTAAAAAAAAGCTACAGGTCAACATGGACATAATACAATTCACTACCATTTACATAGATGTTATTTACAGAGTTTCTTCTCAAGAAAAAATAAAGCATAAGGCAATTGTAAAAGAAATAATAAGAGATGTATAAAGAAGTGAAGATTGCTGATGGGGTGAACTAAACATGTGAGATAACTGCTGGAACACATTTACTACAGCTATATTCACAAAGAGCATCATAATTAAAGACCTGTATAACATTCTATAACCTTGATGCAAAGAAAAAAAATTATGTCCAATATTCTCAAATGCTAATTGAGAAAGAATCAGAGCTATATAAGTTGTCTACCACTAATAAAAAGTGATAAAACCACATCACCAAGAGGAGCATTGGTTACTGAGAAGCATCTGTGACACGTGCTGAAAAGAAAAGATCATGGCAGCAATATAAAAACAGCCTTATGACCTACAACCTGCCTAGTTGCTGACTCTTCCACACCTATGTTCACATTCTATACTGAATGGATCTCTCATGCCTTTTTACTGTCATGGTCAATTATATTAAAGATAATGTGGTAGCACTGGGGTGTTATGACATAAACACTGACTATACAGACTTGCTGCAGTAAAACCTACCACAGCTGCTCATTGTTCCTAAGCGGCATCACCTCTGCCTTGTACAAATGAGACCATGTCCCCTCATGGCTTGTAGGAGGATTAATTTTCTGTATCATTAAAGCACTGCTGCTGTTGGAGTTGTATTCCATTTACCACTATCCAATCAAAACAACAGAAAAAGCCTGACACAAACACACCTCAGTGTTATACAAAGAAGGCAATGAGACTATTCACTCTTATTCTAGATGAACATTATGTGCAGCAGGACTTACAGTGTACGCACTAATATTTTATACCTTGATACACCGTTAGACTGGCATTGTAATGGAAAACATGTTATGCTGCATATGGACTCCAGTGACAACTTTGCTTTTGCTGTGAAAGTATGTTGTGGCACCTCCTTGAAAATTACTACATGATAATTCTGAAGGTTGCAAATGGGGGAATATATATATATATATATATATATATATATATATATATATATATATATATATATATATATCTACAGGCTAAGTCTGTAGTATATGTGTGTGCATATGTGATGCACATCATCTGGAAGATGACCCTTTCATTATAACATTAATATATGGAGCTCTTACAAATTTTTGGAGAGCACTTTTACTTGCCTCCTTCACTTGTGTCTCATTCCTGCATGGACAACAAGCTCACCTCCATAGACATATTGGGGATGTGCCACAAACAAGAATTAACATGCACATAACTCCAGCCTGAAAGTCCAGTATTACAGTCATCAACATCTGGGTCAGCCACTGGTCCCACACCAATGGATACATCAGTATCACAACTAACTGAAGAGACTACAGACTGCCTTCTGGCATGAGCAAATGGGAAGCTGTCTTGCAGCACATCAACAAAACACTCCAGTATTATAGAAAAGGCACTGACAGTCAGCCACAAATGGACAGTGAAGCACCAGATAGCACAGAGACATACATTTGTAAATAGCTGTGTTGTAAGTTTTATTTATTGTTGCTGTTGTTCAGTACATTTATTTTGGTTATGCAGTCATGTCTCTGCATTACTCTTTGACTGCTTGTATATATGTTTTCTGGTCTAATGTAGGTGATACATACAGTAGTAGCATATAACCTACTTTGACTCTCCAAAAGACTTGTAAATGCCAGTGCCATACATTTCAGCCAATAGCAAACTTAGATGACTGTGTGCATGCCTGTGCTGTTATGCTGTTATATATGTGTTACCCTTATACCCTGGCTATACTTGGTTGTGTTTGTGAAACTGAATAGTATACATGCACTGTAAGACCCATTGTAAGACAGTGCATAGTCTGCCAATCATTTCTGCTGGCAGGGCCATAACTGGCTCATCAAGTGCCCTGATATGGTTCTCCTCACCAAAGGAACAAACAAAAAAAACCACCAAAGACAATGACAGATTGTAAAGTTGGTATATCCACATAGAATTTAGTGCTTTTGTTCAACATGTAGGGCAGGACTTTATCAAAATGAACTCTAAATAATGCAGTTCTCTTAAATAAGTAAAAGAAGTCACATGATACTTCACGATTGAAAGTCACATGATTTGAATATCTCAAAGAAAAAAAATATATGCAGAAATAAAAAATATATATTTGTACAAATAAAATGTTAAAAAAAATTCTTAATGGAACAAACAGTAATAAACTATTTACTTTTAAGCCTTTTGTTTAAATATTAATGTTGGCATTTATACTTGGACATCTGCTGGCCTCCATCCATAAGTGCAATTTGTTTTTAAAATTTCTACCCCTTAAGTCTAAGAACAGAACACTTAAAATAAAAATGTGAACTATTTATGCTTACAAACACTGGAGTGTCTTTACAGTACATTTTTAAAATGTCTACTTTTCATGACATACAAATGCTCCTAAAATCTCATAATAAGGGGTCTTATAAAATTATAGTCATGACATTTTTTTATTTAAGACAACTTGTTACAAGTTCTACCACACACAATGTTCTCAGGTTCTTAGTCCTGTATTCTGACTAAAAGCATTATGGGCATTCATTTCTGTACTGACATTCAGAAATGCCAGTATGGAAATGAACGTGTGTACTGCACTACTAATTGAACAGCAGCATCACCTGATCATGCCCCCAGGACCTTCTGCCTAGGATGGCTCCCCCTCTATGCTTTATTATCTGTGTCTCTAATAACACTCTGCCATTCAAATTATGTTTCTGGTGACCTAATTTGTACATTCGTGTTTCTATTTCTTTATTGGTTTCATTTTTTCAAGTCTTTTAGTTTCTAATACCATGACGGGAACGGACCCTATTCCTAAATCAGGGTAGGACTAGAGATTGTGAAATTAACATTACTTCAGTCTTTGATGGTAGCCAAGAGTGGTCTTCTCAGTACTTGCATTGTACCCAAAATTGCATCCGTTTGTACTTCATATAGGCTTAACATTTACTGGCAGTGTATCTGAAAGCAACTGTAATTTCTTTTTTATTGGACCCACGCTCCTAGTACTATTTGAACTGTATGAGTATCTTTCTTCCTTATTGTTATCTTTTCTGCCTTTATATTCTTTGGTGTATATTTTTCCATGTTTTTTTCATTAATTTTGCTTGATATATTTGTTTAATGTTGCAAGTCTTCTGCTACTGAGCTATCTATCTGTCTATCATGTAGACACAATGTGCATCACTGCAGATTCAGATACAGCTTGTTCACAGCATTCATTGGTACACGTGCATGAGCTTTGCCTTAAATCCTGTAACTTGCATTGCTCCTTTCTTTATATCCTTGCTTATACTCACTGTACTGCTCAGATTGCTGTCTGTGTAACTCCAGTTCCCTAAGTCACATCTTCCAAACCATGCATCTAGCTCCTTGCCATGTATGCCATGATGTACACATTCTAAATTTTGCACAATGAACTAATGAGCTGTGGTAGAATTTAAATTAAAGCAATTGACATATTTATAATGGTTTATGCTGAAGGTTGTATATTTTGTTAAATGGCCTTTTTCTAATTCAAATTGTTTCTTTGCATTTTTTTCTTTTGTTTTTGCTCCAAATTATCATTACTTTTTATAGTAGTGAAAACATACATTGTGCACAAATATGCAAAGTTTGAGATTGGGAGCTATCCTTTTAGAGGAGGATCTACATTCTGGAAGATGGAAATCATCATACAATTGAAACAATGCTGCCTCTGCCTATACTTCTTATTATAGACAGCTTATGCTGCAGAACAGTCTATGTCTCTGAATCTGGTCATATTGTATTGGTGGAAAACATCAAATACAAAATATTTAAGTATTGTTTTCTTTCTTAAAAAAGGCAAACATAAATCAAACACGTTTGACTGTGTAAGTAACTGGAATCTGAACCATGTTTGCTCAGATGTCAGCCTGGCATTTTATTTTACTATAGAAAAACAAATATTCAATATTTTTGTTCGTTTGCAAGAAACATGCAGAGTGTATCTGAAGACTCTTAAATAATCAACAGTTTTTGAGTTAGCAGTAACCTCCTACCCTGTTTTATTTTAAATTTATTCTCATTAGTTTGCTAAATGTTGGAAAAATAAAAGTTTCTATCTCTTCTTGCTTATTAACAAAATGTAGCACATATTTATTCACGAAAAACTAATCTTTTCATAGAGCTGTGCATGCTGAATACCTTTTATTCTCACAGTTTCATATTGCTTTATTTTAAAGTTACTCACATTTGTTTCTTAAAAAATAAAATATATACCCTTGCTCTGTGGCCCTTACTACAACCTAAATGATCAGAGATCAGCTAGTGACTCAGCTGCTGGAGGAGCCGGGAGGGAGGGGTAGGAAAGTATGGCTTTGCAGGTTTATCTACTGTGAAAGGGAGGGAGGGAAGACTGAGTTTCTGCCTGTGATAAAGTCACATCCCTGATTATGGGGATGTGCCATAATCACAGGGCAAATTACCGATAAGCTATGACATTTGAAGGGCATTGGACCTAACTTATGTTTTGTGTGGTGATGCATGTGATTTAACTAACTCTGCCCAGTTAGGGCATAATCAAAACAAAATCTCAGGGCATGCAGGACCAGTGCTTGTGATACTACAGGATACTTTTCTCCCCTTCCTCCATGCAACACACTACTGGTTTGGTCCCAGCCCCAGGGGATAGTATCAGAGACAGTTAAGGTAAAATGGTGCAGCCAGGCAGCTGATGGACAACTACGAGCCATGCAAATGTTGGAAAAATGCATATTCTTTGATATTTTTCATATTGGATACACATAAAGCATATGTAATACAAAACAGACACTTTACTGATATTTTGTGCTATGTAACAAGGTACTATTCACAATTTTTAGTTATTATATGGCTCTGATTATTAACTACAACAACGGATGGCATATCAAGTTGCATAAATCCTGCTTTATGTGCTGTAAGGCAGCAATTCATAGACAGCTGTAGTGCTGCAGCTGTATGAAACCTCTGCTAAGTGTCTCTACAGATGTCTGATGGACAATGTTACATGCACATCTGGTAGTCTAGCAGTGCAGCTAACACAAAACAGCCATATTCTCTGCCCTGAAGACTTATTCTGGGAATGAAATAATATGGTACAGAGAGATTGAATGGCTCTACTGTGCTATTACAGAGCAGAACACTGGGGACTGAATGAATTAGTTTATAGTGTGCCCCCACTGCTGCCTGTGGCAACAGCAGAAAAGTTAGCTTTGAAGGAGGTAAGTACTGCAAGGCTAAGTGGAAGTGTGTGCCTGTGTGCATGCATGAGACTGTGTGTGTGTGTGTGTGTGTGTGTGTGTGTGTGTGTGTGTGTGTGTGTGTGTGTGTGTGTGTGTGTGTGTGTGTGTGCATATATGTATGTGTGTATGTTTATGTACAGGCAGGATTGCAACTGATATTTTAGATAAATCTATTATAATTAAGATGATTATCTTTCTAAGGTTCTTCTATTACTGCAATAATTCAGTTTCATATATTTCCAATAATTTTTCATTTTGGTGAATAAATTAGTTAAGCTAAGGCAATATAAAAATTCAAGAGTTGGATTTAAAAAATTGTCAGACCCTGAAGAGGAAGACAGACTCATATTTCCATATCTTGTGCTGTTTATACTGTCTTGAAAATGGTAATATTATTTATGATTTCCAATCACTTTAGTGTCCCATGAGGCAAAAACCCTCCGAATATCGTGAAAAAGCAAAAATTGGGAATTGTGTACAGATACATACATTTCATGGATAATTAATCTGGCATTTTCAGAAAAAAATTCTCCCTTTTTGAAACTTCTTACTCTTGATAGAGAAGTCATCATAAAAACCTGGGGCTGGAATTCATTGGTATTTATTGCGTGATAGAGTGCAAATTTACTGCTTTGCCATTCTGACTGAGAGTGTTCTTTTCTGTTTACTTTTCCTATTCACCAGGTATTGTAACGTCTGTAATGTTGGCCAACTATAACAATTCAATGATGTGAAACTTGGCAAAATTAGTGTTCACTGCATGAAATGCTCGCTCCTGTGGTCTCAGTGAATAGTGGTTTAGGGAAGAGGACGTTTGATGCTTTGACATAGACCCAATGTATACATATGAAGAAAAAACTTTTGTTAGCAATACAATTATTTGACTCGTGCACCATCTCTTGGGAAATCACTGGTAACTTCATATTGAAAACATATGTACTAATATATTCTATATCTCTAAGCATCCCTATGTGGTTCAATGTGGTTCAGTATTTATAAACTTATCTAATGCACAATTTCATTTGGTGAACAGAATCTAACCAGCTGATGACATGGTACAAGTAACTGAATACATAGCAAATAAAACATACATATATTTATATGTGTATATCTGGACTTTCAAAAACTTTCAAGTCTTGGATGGAACAAAGCTCCAATTAGTATGAACCACCTCTGCTACTTGTACGTTAACATTTCATACCATCTTCCTTTGTCAAATGTTATTTTTTGGTATTTTATCAATCTGAAGAAAAATGTTGTGCTGGGATGTTTGAGAGTGGTTGTTGTTGTGTCTTTTGGCTTTTCCCGGTTAGGAGTCGCCACAGCGGAACTCCGGTCCGCTAATGATTGGCGGTAGATTTTTACGTGCCGAGTTGCCGGCCCTGACGCACATCCTTCAATGAATGTACACCCATTCACGCATGTCTCCACACAGAAGACGCTCTAGCTGAGAATCGAACAGGACAATGTCTTACTGTGAGGTGACAATGCTACCGCAGCACCACCATTGCAGTATATGTTTGCAAAATGCAATTTACATCCTATGGCATCTAATATTATTAAAACATATACATACTCTGTGTTTATTTTAAATTAAAATCTTACCCCTTGCTCCTTCCTCAAATGTTATAGGGAGAGCAGGGCAACCAGCACAAAGTAATTGTCACTTTGTTTTATTATCTCTGTCCAAACAAAAATTTGCCAAGATCTATGTTTTAGTTTTGCCCACCCCTTTTCCTCCTCAAACTATATGACTATGTGTTAGCTTCATCGTAGTTTTCTAAAAGGTTTGGGCACTAATAGCTATCTGTTCTTACATACTCTGTGCAATAAATCTTTTTATAATTCATGGGAAGAAGTAAAGCATTTTGCTCAACTTCTTCTCCTGATTCTCTGACCATATACTCCTTCACTCTATTCAAGTTTTCATCTCCCATTGTGCCCTATTAAAGTTTGTCCAGCTTACTTGGAGGCCAACCAGCTTTGGAGTTTCTTCAGGAGAAGTCTATCATAAAATAGAAGGCACTGCCCCCTATCTTACCAACAAAGGCACTGGAGTGTCAGAGTTTCAGTGTTTAACTCGTTTCCGAAGGAAGGCAACTCATACCAATAATCTTTGATGCCAGTTGCTAGCTCTGCCTTATTCATCATTCCTGTCTCTTTCCTTTGTGAACTTGATGTATGGAATACTTTTTTTTTTTTTTTGGTTAGAGCTCTTATGTTTTGCCTCAACAGGAATATAATTAGGACTCTGTGCAAAGTTATCTTGTCTCTTTGCATACACTATCCACTCGTTTTTTCTTTCCTTCCTTGTGTTGCTGTCCCTCTGCCTCGCACCACCCTCTCAATTTCTTTTTTTTTTCCTCATTAGGTTGCTCTACTACTGCAAAGGATTTATGTTCTCTTTCACTTTTTTACTTACTGATACTTGTTGCCTATATAATTCTACTATTTATGCTCTCAGGTGAAATGCCAAGACTTAGAAAGATGAGTCAAGAAGCATTGAAAATAGACCAAAAATACAGGAAAAGAGTGAATAGTAAACATCACCCCTTTCCTTTATACTTTTTTTAGAAGAGGACAAGCTCACCTTCACCATCTGATGTGAGAGACAACCTCTCACACTCCCAAATGTATCTATCTATCTATCTATCTATCTATCTATCTATCTATCTATCTATCTATCTATCTATCTATCTATCTATCTATCCATCCATCTATCTATCTATCTATCTATCTATCTATCTATCTATCTATCTATCTATCTATCTATCTATCTATCTATCTATCTATCCATCTATCTATCTATCTATCTATCTATCTATCTATCTATCTATCTATCTAGCTACAAACTCTTGGAGAAAGAGGAATATTCTGAGAAATGGCAGTCCCAGACAGAGCATATATATAAGTCCAGATTTTCTTCCATCTGTTTCCACGTTCTATAAACTTGGCATCATGATTCTCATCATTGTGAATGGTTAGATCTTATTCAAGGTTTCTTTCATATACTGACAGAAATGGATTTTGAACTCTGAACAGGTATTAAAAACAAAACAGAAAAAAGAAAGAATATGGAATGAATGCAAGGAGCAATTTATTAAAAAATTAAGCACTTTCATCAGTAATACACTTTTGACTTCATCAGAACAAGGCTGAACCATGGACTGGATTTTAAGTAATGTCTCTTCCTACTTAACTACACTAGATTAGTCCTTATTCTAAAGTTTCTCCTTCTAAACATTTATCTGCTGCATAGAATTCTCCATTTCTGTATTCTAAGTTTTAGCTTGACAGAAAGTTTAGAATTCTGCTCAGGTCCTTCATTTCCATATATTTTAAATTGTTATTCCCTTGGAATACTTACTTTAGTGAGTGAGTCCTTCTCTTCAGATCTGCTAGTTAGTACTAGTCCCAGCTCAGCAAAATACTTTCAGCCTGCAGTGTCACTTCTACTTTTCCTGAACATTTTCATTCCTTCTACTGGTTCTGCTATTACAGGCTGCTCTGTCACAAAGGTATACTGACATATATCTTTAAATGGTATACATGTTTCCTTTCACTGTATTTTATAGCCAGATTGTTGTACCATTATGGTTAGCTAACACTATATATTGAGCTTTGTTGGATTCATACACTCATCTGAATGTGTTTCAAGTTTCAAGTTAGATAGAGGTGCATATGCAGGCTTACATACTTGCTCTTTCCCATCCCCATAGTGATTATGTGATCTCTAAATAGGGTTACCTTACTCCCATTGCCCACATAAATCTTTAAATTGGGGAAATTCTACCCTTGTTACAATATCATCTGATAAAATAGAAAGTACAGCAACAGAATGAACTATTTTCCAAAACACATGAGAAGAAACTGTCAATAAAAAGACTTCAGCGGTATAATAAGGGAGAAAGATGTAATACCTGGCCAGACGTCTAACCTGTTGACAGTCACTGTAGGATAGCAAATTCAAGGGAACACTATAGACAACAGCTATCTATAAGTAAGGGAAATATCTCATTCACTCAAGATGCAGCCTCATACATGTCCCTTAATTTTCATTTCCTGTCTACCTCTATTTACCCTCTTTAACCCTCGTGACCTCCTGTTGGTGCTTTGCATTCTTTCCCCCCTCCTTGTCTTTCTTCATCCCCTGCATTCACCTTATCCACAACCCCCGACTCACCTCCACTAGCCATCTATTACATTTGCATATAGTACACTATTTAAAACATACTGCAAAACCATCTATACAATCAATGATTGCACGCATTGTCTTTGATAGACACTGTTTGCTTTTAACAAGTTACCTGTACTCCTGGGATGAACCGTTAAACGGTCCATTTGGGTCAGTGTTCTACATTTGTCAACAAATACAAGTAAGTAAGTAAATAAATAAATACATAAAATCAAAAAGCAAAAACTGAAGATATATTCTGTTCTGAGGTACCCACTACAGAGGAGAGGCACCCTGAAAAAGAAGGTGAGTGGTTTTTGCTCACGTATGCTGAAATACAGGAAGAGTAACCTAGAAACAAAAGAAAACTAGAATGTGAGAGAGTTTCACTTACTCACACTGATACAGAGGCGAAACAACCTCAAGTAGAAGAGAAAAACAAGAGGGTGGTGTGTACTGTGAGGCAAACTAACCATGAGGAGAACCATAAGGATATCCTTGTGGTTGTAAAATACAGGAATCCTAAACATAAGAAAGAGGGATCACTATTATCTAGTTTGTAAAGGAAAAGAGAAAGCAGAAATTAGTAAGGTAGGAATAGCAAATGATACCAAATTGTATTGGTGGTATTGGCTGCCTTTATTAGGAGAAGATTTAGACACTGAGATTAGAGTACCTGTGTTGGTAAGAGAGGTGGCAATGCCTTTTGTGTTATTCAGATGGACTTGAAATTCCACTGTTGGCTGACCTCCAGGTAAGCCAGACAAACTTTAAAAATGCATAATGGGAAGACAATACTTTGAGCAGAGCAGGGAAATATAGCTAGAGTTACAAGAAGGAGATTACACAACATGTTTCTGCTTACTACTCACACAGAGTTACAAAAATGACTTACTTTACAAAATAAAGGCTAAAGGAAGTAGTACATCAGCTATTAGTGCCCAAACCTTTCATAAACATAGTGATGAGATTAGCATACAGCCATATACTAGGAGGACACCTTGGAATGGAAAAGAATAAAGTATGGATCCTAGCAAAGGTTTACTGGCTAAGAATAATGCAAATAGCTAAGAAATGAATGCCAGAAGACAGCTCCTAATCTTTGCTTCAAAGAAGCCAGCACCCATTACAAAGCTGCTATTTGAATATATTGCTGTTGACATTGTTAAGGCAGTGATAAATTCCAGCAATAGGTTTCAGTTAATGTTGGTTATTTCTGACTATGGAACTAAGTAGCCTGAAGCAAATCTCATCTTTAAGGTTAATGCTAAACTGATAAATAGGGAATTAGTCTTGCTATTTTTGGAGTAGGGATATTTAAGGGAAATACGCAGAGATGAAGGGACTCTATTTATGCTTTGAATAATTCATCAGTTGTGGCAATGCTTTAATTCAAACTTCAACAATAAAGCAAAAAGCCAGTTCCTTGGCACACCTCACTGTAACTGTAACACTACCTACATTACCATACCATCAAATCAGGCCACACAACCCTGACCAAACCACTATAACCCCCCTCCCCCACTGTATCCTGACAAAATAGCTCTGTAAACTCCAGTACCCTTCCTCAGCAGTCATCTTCACTAAACTCTAACTTTTCCTCAAATACTTATTAACTTCATTATGCAAATCTGAGTTCCTTTTATGCTAACTTCCTCTATACTAACTGAAACCAATAAGAACCATAACAAATCAGAAGAAACTGATAATGTTAAGCTTAACCTACTCAAAATTGTTGACTATGTGCTCTCAAACTGATTTGTTCTACTGAATGTAAAAAGTGTGTATTTTTTATATGGTTTTGTATTTTCTATTATTTACTTTTTTCAATTCCATTGTCTTATTGTTTGCCAAAACACTTTCTTGTAAATTGGAGCTTTTGCCGTCATCCACTGTAATTTTTTTTTCACAGCTCAGTCAGACTTTCCCAGAAAAGAAAATTAAAATAAGTAAAAACTAAAATAAAATAAAATAAAATAAAGAAGAGACATTGTGGATGATACCTGAAGGAATCTGGGTATTTTCCTGCAAAGGGAATTCAGTTAGAAGAGAGATATTTAAAGCACTTATGGAACTGATGTGGGACACTATATCACCTATGTATGGGCTATAATAGAAAAAAGTATGTTGAATTATTTCTTTTGTTTCACCTGTGTACTTGAGAGACTCCATACCACTGTTTCATTAGTACATTAATAAAACTCATTTTATTTTTATGAACTGATGGACAATGCTGCATTTATGTATATATATATATATATATATATATATATATATATACACACACACACACACACACACACACACACACACACACACACACACACACACACACACACACACACATATATACAGTAGTGTAGCTAAAGTTTGTGCCATACGGGGCTGTCTTTCAGTTTGCTGCCCTTCCCCCCTCACAAAAATCATGGTCAGATGGGGCACCCCATACACAGTCCCCCCTAGCCATTCCAGTGTCCCATTACTTGCCTATTTCTCCCCATTTACCATAAACACTGTAATGTGCATACTGCTTTATACTTTACTTATACAATGATTACTTGGATTTCATTTAAACCTTTTATTTTAAATTCTATACCACAAATACAGAGACATTTGCTAAACAAAGCAGTATAGTCTCACAATGAAAACAGACAGCATTAAAACTTATCTGTCCTTGAAACTCACATTCATTAAAACAGCAATGAAACCCACATTTAAAGAAAATGCATCTGGCTCTGGTGGTGGATAAAGTTTATCTTTGGGCTTTTTTCAAATCATAGGCCCCTTCTACACATATGTAGGATCATGCAAACATACATGTGTTCCTTGATTCACCTTCCTGATTGTATTAAATCATATTCCTTGTATAATACAGCACACTTGTTAGAGTGTGTTTTAAATGTATTGTTTTGAACAATTTTCCAGTAAGCAATGAAACAAAATGTATAAACCAATAATGACAAAACTACCCAATTCAGAACACTTCGATCATACAAGTCTACTCAATCTTCTGTCATTACAATCCACCAATATCAGCAAATATGCATGATCTCTTCAGAAGTAAAAGTCATTTAAATAATTCCACATTAAAGAGATCTGTAACTAATGAAGAGGTTGCTGCTAGAAAACGACTTTATATTTCATTGTTTCATCTACAAATAAAGTGCCTGTTGCCCTTGAAGAATAAATTGCCTACGTTACATTAAAAAAATGATAAGCTAGTGATACTGCAATAGAGAATAGATAGCAAGCTGATAGCTTCATAGTTAATAGATATCTCCTCCAAAGGAGGACATTCTCAGGACTGCAGTATCCACCCCCTTTAACACAGAACAGTATTAGCAATCCATCTACATACTGTGGGAGTAGAATCTACAGCTTTCTGCACCAAAAGCAGGTATACTACGTGTTATGCTAACAATGCAAATAGACTTAGCATAAGCAGCACTAAACTTCTCTTCCCCTAAAGCTCTCAGCTTTTTGTAAAATCCACTTGATACACAACTATATCTCTCAACTTTGCAGCACAAGAAATCTGGAAAAAGCCAAAGTTTACTGGGGGGGAGGGCAAAGCCCCAAACCAGGGACCGACTTTAAACATTGCTTGTATAATATTAGAAAATTGCTAGAATAAAATGTTTTGTGTTACCATGGGTTTTCTGAAAGATAGGAAGAACAGAACTTAAATGGCTATCATTTAGTGAATTCACTTCTCACTGATTTGCCAGAAAACCACAAATTTTAAGAGGAACAGACCAAAAGTATGAGCCAAACATTCCAGGCATTCTGTTTAAATCTGGACAGTTGAGAGCTATGGACTTAACTCCTTGACTCAGAAGTGGTGGTATGGGTAGAGAAGTCTGGCTCTTGTTTCTTGCAGCCAAGGTACAGGGTTTGAGCCTGATAACACTAACCAGCAGGTATACCTAACTAGAGCATTTTACACACACACACACACACACACACACACACACACACACACACACACACACACACACACACACACACACACACACACCACTATTGAATGGTGCTACTACACCCCCCCCCTTGAATGGGAGCAGCAAGAAGCAGCTACACACAGCACTCCTGAACGGTGCTACTCCCCTCCCCTTGAATGGGGGCAGCAAGAAGCATCCATACACACCACTCTCGAATGGTGCTACACCCTCCCTTGAATGGAGGCAGCAAGAAGCAGCTACACACACCACTCTTGAATGGCAGCATAATTCTGGTAGCAAAATGCTGTACTGTAAAATCATGCACACAATTGAACAGTAACAATAAGAAGCAGCTCCCTTACTTGAAACAATAATTCCAGCAGCAATATGAATAAGCCTTACTTGAAGTAGGAATAATTCTGGCAGTAAAATGCTGTACTGTAAAATTTAAAATTGCGTGTGGGCAGATAGGTAGGACAGGACATCTGTGCCACAATGCATGCACATGCGCCGATGTAATGTGACTGGATCAGCTATGGACCATTCTTAAATGAGAACGATGCCCTTAAAAAACATTTTTTGGTATTAAAGAAAATGTTTACAGTCTTAAAAGTGACATCTGGGGTGGAGTGCCCCTCTCACACTCCTCCAGCTATGCCACTATATATAAGGCTATCCCCTTACTATGACCCGTGCCCTAACCTTAAGGTCCATGAGTAGTACACAGAAGTTCAGTACAACACCCATTCGTTGTACTGAACTTCGCGTATGTGCACTTCCGATTAAGTACACTTTCCCTGCAGTGAGCATTCCATGCACAATTTCGAATTAGTGAAAATTCGATCTAGTGTATGGAACCCATACATATATTTACATATACATATATATATATATATATATATATAAAATTTTTATTACCAGTGAAAGAACTGTAGCCTATGAATTTCAAGCTTCCTCTTCATTATGTCCCATGTTTACAGCATAGAAATTTTCAGAACAGCATATCTTTAAAAGTTATCTTGGGAAATGGAACATTTGCTTAATGTTTCATTTTTTTCATGTTATATAAGTGAATTATGGAGGTACACTAATAAAATGTGAAAGATTGTCACTCTAAAAAGAAAACAAAATGAATGAATAACTAATTGCCTGATCCTACTGTATTTTTAAGAGCATATTACCCGTAGAACTAAAGTGGCATGACTAATGCTTCTGTTCATTATTATTGCCATTATATGATGAAAGCTTGCTTCTTGTTGAACCTTGCTTTTACTTTGCATTAAATTTCCATTTAATCATTGCTCAGCTGGAGTATAGGTGGTGAACTTCATATCTGCTGCTTATTTTGGTTGCTGGGAAACAATATTTAAGTAGTAAAAGAAAGACTCTCAGAATCTGTTGTATGAAACAAAGTTACTCATTAAAAGGAATGAGTCCTTTTCCTAGAAGTAATTTTTGGCAGGTTTAAGTTTGGAACATCTTGATAAACTGTGCATAAATATGTAAATTACATTTTTAGGTATTATCTAACAATTTTTTCTTTATTTATGTTTACTAGGGAAATAACAGATACAAATATTTTTTAATCTATTTTTCATATTTGAAGGAGATGGAGTTATACAAGCTGGGAATGACTGTTTTTTTTTTTCAAGTTTTGTACTCTGTATTAGTTAACTGCACAACTGCAGGGGAAAATCAGGTTTCTCTATGGGAATGCGAACAACAATTCTTCAGCTCGCTGTTCATTACTAATTACATTGTGAAAATTATGAGAAAGAAACCCCTGAAAAACACACTTTTTTTTTTGCAGGGAGGCAAACCCCCCTTGTCATGCCTCATTGACGTGTGTCCATGAACTTTTCTGAAATTACATATACCAATTTTGCAGTCAAATTACAGTGGAGGAAATGGGAAAACCCTGAAAAATGCACCATCAGCCATCACAATACAATACATTGCTGTGAAACTCAGCAACATTAAATTCTTAACCTTCATCTGCTCCGTGAACGGAGTAATGCAAATGAGTAGGTAAGCAAAAAAAAAATCATCATTTTTAAATTTCCTTCTTGTGTACGCTCCCCTTTTATTCATAGGCACTGAATACCTTTTCCACAGGTGCTGTGGTTTTAGAGTTTGTCATTTTATGTAGTGAAGTAAGGGGATCTCCCCATGCAAGAGGATATTGGGGCAAAACCTATGTCCTGAGAAACACTTAGTTTCTCTTTTTTTGCATGAATTCTCATTCACCTGTCTGAAGACAGGTAGGTTGTGGTGAAGAGGCTCATGACTGAGTGTCAAAAGTGACCTCTAATATCCATCAAACAATCAATGAAAGAAATAGAGATGAGCAGAATACACAAAAATGGGCTGTATACTACAGCTAACAATTCTGAGTTAATCTGTACAACTGAGTAGTAAGAGCACATCAAAGATGGCAGACAAGTATATAATTCATTCAGGAACTTTTCAGCTATCACCTGCAGGTGGTATTTTAGATAAAACAGAGCAAATGTGACATTAAAAGATAGGAGCTCCCCTAGTCTTCATGGCACAATTGCCATTGCGGTATTTAATATTCATCTGTAGATATTAACAGTCAGACAGAACCTCATTTTAAAGGAATATAGTTAGCTTTGCTTCTGTCTAATGGTGCAGCTTTGCTCCTCTGTGACTATTACTGGCTATAGCTCATCCATTATAAAATTGTATATACTACTTTAAATGGCATTTCTCTGAGGAGTAGTCAAGGCTAAATATCAAACATGGTCCGGTGCTGCTTAGGTGTTTATTAGGAGCAGTATAACACTGGTATGCTGTGAAAAGAGTTGCATACCATTAGACCAGACGTTACTGACAGAAGTCATACTACTGAAATGTAGAAAAATGGCTGTGTTACAGGTACTAGTTCACTTCTAAAGATTTGGCTGTAATGCAGGATGTGGAGTGGCAGTGGGCAGCATTGTCTGCTCCAACCATTGTGCCTGGTGCTGAGTCACCAGTGGTTGCCAGGCCTGTACCTGCTGAAGATGACCTGCCAAGAAAGGTAAGGCAGCATGCCTTAGGCTGTGTACATTCACACATGCAATTAAGCACTTCATAGCTGCAACAGGGGCATTGTGAGTAAATCACATAAGGCCAGTACAGCAAAATACCAACTCACTTCATCATTTAAATGTATGAAAGGAGGATGTTGGAAAGACAGAAATGGGTAAAGAGTAAGCAGATGACTGTACTAGATTAACCTTAAAGAATAATAGTGGGGGAAAGAAGGGTTTATGTATTTGTGAGAGTGGAGCTCATTTCCTTTTACTTATTTAAAATATGTGTAGAATGGGATAGTACTAAGGAGCTTGTGTGGAAAGGTACAAGGGAGTACAGAAAGAAGCAGAGCCAGATAATCATAAAATGCCAACAGAAACAGACAGGAGTAGTATGGACACAAAATGGAGAGGCAACAGTGGAGAGATGCAGATGGACATAGGAAGGACAACTGACTGATGGGTAGGACTAGATTACAAAGAGAGTATGGGGAGTCACACTCAAGGAAAGGGAACAGGATAATGGGGTATAGGGTGGGATACAAAGGCCTGTACAAATAGCCCAGAGAAGAATCCAGCTAGATGTAAGTCACCTTTGTGTCTGACAACATGGGCAAATCCTATTACTGGTATCCCACTGGTCAGGGTTGGCTTGTCATGGGACTGTGTTAGCCATACTAGGAAATCCTCCAGGTTACCAATGCAAGAGTCTAGTTGCTGTCAAACCTTCCACATGAACAGCCACCAAACATGATTCTGTTTGATTCCAGGGGACCCCCTTTAGCTACTTTGAAGTAGGGAGTTCACACCTCTTAGAGTTGGCCATTAATGCTACCCTCCAGTTCACCCTCAGTAGGGGCATGTCCTGCAACCACTGGTGACTCAGCACAAGGCACATTGGCTGGAGCAAACCCCGATGGCCACTACTACTCCACACCCTACACCACAACCGAAACTTCAGCAACCTTTAGAAAGAGGAGACAAAAACAGAAAGAGAAAAAAAAGTCAACTCATTATCACATTATCACACATTACCACACAAGCATATAACAAACTGGATTTCAGTTTTACATAAGAGGGACACACTACACATATCCCACTGCCTGGTCAGTCTGTTAGAACTCATTAGACAGGCCTCCCTGTTGAGGCTGATCTTTTTGTCTGCTATAGAAGAAAACAGAACCTCTGCCTAAAAAGGCAAGAAAAACAACTAGCCGTAGTTACAAAATACACTGCAAAAACGTATATATGGTGCTCACTGTAAAGTTCTGGCTCACCTTCCTTAATCCCTGCCTCCCATTGTCATAGCAGGTCAGTGTGGTCACTCCAAAGGTCATTATATCAATGCTTGCACTGCTTTCCAGAATGGATTATTATTACAGTAGCATCACTCACTGCCCTGGCATGCTGATGCCGGGTGTCAGTCTAATATAAGGGGTTCATGCATGAGCTTAGTATTTACATGTCCTTCCATCTCATGAACAGGCAAGGATGACCATAGTAGCACTGACTGGAGGATTGATAGAGCAACATCTTATGGCAGTAATTAAAGGGCTATTACATTGTGACCCTCATAGACAATGTAGCACATGCTTATGACAGGTTATTGTGCTGCTGATGGCCACATTGTAACCTATGAGCACAGACTTCCTGTATTGCACTTTGTGCAAATACATTGTATGCCTTGCAGTCTATGTGCACAGACTGCAATGCATGCTGTAGGGGAAACACTTCCTCTGGTACATAGGTCATGGAATGGCATGTGTGATGGTGTGAGGTATTGCCAGCCATGCCAGGAGAAGTAAGGCAGTGGATGTGTAACATATGCCAGCATAGCTAGCTTGAGTTTTGTAAAGAATTATATGCCATTTGTATATTCAACTGATTTGTACAGGTGGTTGTGTTAAAAATGTATTTGTAAAGCTGCATGTGTTAAAAATGTACCAGCACTGGGTTCTACCTGTCAGAAAAGAAATACACCTGTATGTCAGACTGTATTGTAACCGTTGAAATGAATATATGATAACAGAGGATACTGGAAGAGAAGAGGTTAATCTTAGTCTAGCTAACTTTGAAAAATAGTCTGAAATTAAATTATCTGGTTTAGGCCATAAAGATTGTATCTTACAGCTCTGATTGCAGCTAGAAACATAATGTCTGCGAAACCAGGACTAGGAATCCTACTGTATTGTCCTTAGGGGAGAACTAATTGATAGCATGGAAGGGTGGAAGTTTTTGAAATGCTTTTATAGTTTCCAGATCCTATAACACATCTTAGCAAAACTCTATGTGTGTTTATGGTAACACATATGTGCAAGATTCTGGCTCAGTTTCTAGTAAAGGGAGTTGTGTGGGAACCAGAAGTCAGATGACCAGATGTGTGTGATGTCATTCTGTAAGCCAGAACTGAAATGATGTTTTAATACTAGATGAGACAGTCACAGAAGTCTCAGGGCTGTCTGTGAAACCTGACAAAGAAGGACCACTCACCTGCATCATCTTGCCTTACTCTTGTAAGTGAACTAGTGAACAGTAATTCTCTAGATCAGTCAGGAAAATATAGTGAGATTAGCTAAGTGTTGTTTTTCTGTATCTCTGTGAATCTGTGTTATTTTTAATATTTAATGTGATATGAAACTCTGGTGTTTATTGTAAATAGATATTTAGTATTTTTATGTTCTTTTATTATTTATTATTCAATATATTTAAACTTTTCATTGTGGCTGGTCTTTTATAGAATATTTTAACCTTTGAGAGTACTTAAATTTATCTGATGACACTGTGGCCACTCCTGAAAGCTTTTCTGTATTGGTCAAACACTACCATTTGTATTAGTGTTAATTTTACTCAGTATAATTGGGTAAACTTGTAAGAGCTTTTGGGTGGCTGACTTTGGAGTGTTCTGGTGGCAGTATCTACCTTATGGTCTGGGCAGGGGGGCATAGCTGGTAAATCTGTTCCAGGCTTTCCCAGGTGTGTGTGTGTGTGTGTGTGTGTGTGTGTGTGTGTGTGTGTGTGTGAGCTACTTGGAGCAGGGGCACAGAGCACTGTTTTCTCAGAGGGGGTGATGGAGGACTTGGCTTGGAACACTCAGCTAAGGACTCAGATCTACATCTAGGTCAGTGGGGAGTCTTATTTGGGGTCTGGAGAGAGGGAAACCCAGCCCCAGGACTGAGTGTGCTCCCTGTGTGCTGTTAAGGGAAATTGTGCTTGGTGTAGAGAACTGCATCTGTAAATACTGTGTGCATCTATTTTTGTTCAAAGTGAGAACTAAGGCTCCTTGATTATTGGCCCAGGCCCATAGGAGGGACAACATAGCATGGTAGACAGAATGTTTGCAGTACAACTGGCTGTCAGCTCAGTTCTGCAAGAAGTGGATAAGTGGTACTGTTCGCATTACTGATGTCCATATAGCATAAAGTCGTAACGGTCACAGCACATACACAGAAGGGTATGTGGCCACCAAATGGAGGCAGGGAGACAGTACTGAAGCATAGAAATCTGCCAAGGGCAGCCATGCATCTGCCTACACTGACTAACATGTATACTCCACTGGTTTGCTCATTTTATTATGGATCAAGAAGACAGCAGTGGGTGGAAAAGTCTAATACAGAGGTATTATTGCAGGCCCTACTTGTACATCCATGTAAAAGGTAAAATGGATAAGGCTTTCCAGGGCCATGTGTGGCCAGGAGCACTGCAGGACATCAGTGCTATGAGTGGCTACGATACAACATTATTACAGGTACATCACAAGGTTATCAGTTTGATATTGTATGCCAAGACCAAGGTACAGGACATCACTAGGGATGGGTCCAATACAAGAGATGGACCAACAACACAGATGTGGCTTATAGAGGTTGAAATCTTCCTGGTAACCCTGAATGGGGCAGCTGAGTGAATTCACATGCCTGGCAGTGGCTTGAATATGAGGGTTCAGCTGGTGATGACTACCTGGGCACTTGTTAGGAATGCACTAGGTTAGTAATAGCATTTTTATTATCATTTGAACATGACCTGCAAGTGTGAAGGGGTTATTCAGTAGAACAGATATGCATATCTGCTCTCCAGATACAATAGTACTGTGGCTGTGACAACCTGCCCCTCAAGGTCTGTTTGTGCTCAGTTGTATTTAGGTCATTTGAATATTTTTTACATCAAAGTGTGAATTGCCAATTTTTTGGGTCAATTCACACTTCATTGAACATGTAGAGCTAGTGATGGTGCAAGATCATCAGACAGCATGGATCAGGAACTTTTCCTTTTTCACCACTGTTATGGAATCTTGGAGTTGGTCTATATAGGTAATAGGGGGTATGGAAGTTGATTCAACTGTACTGGCAGTCTGAGTTTTGGCGATTGTTGTTTTTGTTGATTGAGAATGTACTCATATTTCCATATGCTATTCACATAAGTGGCCTCTGCCACTCTGTGTGCCCTGAAGTGGGGGGAGGGGGGGGAGTTAAAGCATATGTTCCATCACTACCACTGGTATGCTATCATTCTGTTTTCACAGATTCCACTGTTGAGGTTTCTGAACAACAACTCTGCACATGTCTGAGATCACAGGCCATCTTTGTCTGACAATGATGGCACCAGTCACATGACACAATATAATGATGCAATAGCACTGTCAGCAATGCTAGCATTGGAGGAGACGTGAAGCAATGGTGGAGGGAGCAGTCCAAACCATTGGTATCACCCATGTTTACTCCTGGATGTCCCTGTCCATGTCAGCTTCACACACTGCGCAGGCATCAGAACCACAGATGGCATCCATCAGCTGCACTGCTTACAGTATGGGTGCACTCACCACTGGGTAAAGGCATGTAGATGTCTATTGCCAGTATGACTCCAGGCCATTCAATGACTTGGTTACCACACTTGGCATCAAGCAGTACTTTTGCAATTCAGTGACCTAGGTATAAACAGCTACTGTGTATAATGTGGCAGAGGTGGTAAGCATACTACATGTCCTGCATGAGGATGTGTTATCACTGCAGGGAGTGCGAATGGCATGCACTAGATGCAGTGACATGCCAAGGGTCTGGAGGAAACACTACTACTGAGGGAAGTGGTGGTTCAACAGATACCCACTGAAGTGTCAATGCGGATATTGGCAAATGCCTACTGTTGCCATTCAGGTGTCTGGGTGTGTGATAAATGGCTACAAACAAGACTTATGGAGATTTATTTACTTCACTTCTTATAGGGGATACATTGACGGAGCTAAGACAAGCCCCTTTTCATTGAAGGCCCAGAGGAAAATGCGCCAGTCTACAAAGAATAATTGTGATTTTTAACAATGAACAATATTGAAAGTGGACAAACATAATAGCATTACATTGAAAATAGGTCAAATACATATTAAAATGGTCTAAGTTTCACAGTGGACATAGCAATAACAGCATATAAGATATGCAATTGTTGTGGGTTCTAAATGAAAAGGAAGTATATTAGGAGAAGACAGTTGAGATATAAAAGTACAGTAGGTTGGTTGATGTTGGCAGTAGGGGTGTTAGAATTATGTCAAAATGAGTTATTGTAGAAGGTATAGGATAGATAGCTAGCTAGATAGATAGATAGATAGATAGATAGATAGATAGATAGATAGATAGGTAGATAGACTGATAGATGGACATGAAGTCCTGGGAATAAAGAAAGGAGAGCAGAGATGCAGGAAACAGGCAAATATCTATCTTAAGAGGAAAATACTAAGATAAAAAAATCCATGACTATTGAAATTTTAATATTGTGCTGAAGTCTTAAATGTAAGAGTAATGTATTCCACATTTTGATACGGATACATATTATAGAGAATCTGAAAAATGATTATGTGATTTAGGAATATCTAGTTGATTTTGATCTGAGATGTATTGAAGGGCTGTATTTTTTACCATATGTAGAATTGCACATTTTTAAAGGTTTATGAAGGATGGTGTGAACTAAATTGATTTGGGAATAGTCTAAAAGTTTTTTTTCTGAATTCTAGCCATTTTAGTTTTTGGATGCTAGGCAGTGATGGGTTCTGTATGGCAGATTATAAGAGATGGAACAGATGGGTCTGGAGACAACATCACTGTTACCCTTTGCTATGGCAGCGTGTGCACCTAAATATGACCAGTTTCATAGTCATGGCCTATGTTCATCTGGCTCCTTCAGACCATTTGTTCTAGTTTTCGTAGTTCCACGTTGTCCCTATCCCCTGTGGACCTACTGAGTGTAATACCTAGCTGTGGTTGCCCTTGGTGATCATGGATGCAGTTTATCTATTAACTACCCACACAGGGAGCCACATTAGAGTTCTCATATAGGTTCTTGAAGTGATAGAGCATCCTTTTTGTAAAATACATCCAGCCCTGAATCTGCAGTGCCACATGGTACACTTAACCAATGTTCATGACATTCAGATTCTACTGTGGCACCAGAGGATGTCACTCCTGACTCTCTCTAAATGCCTACCCACCTGCATGGCTACCACATCCTCATCCCATGACCCTTACACCTATGGTATTGTTGCTGTCACCTGTCACTGTGCCCCCACATCACCTATGCAAATGATGATGATGAATGTGCCCTGCCCATCTTTCTGGCCTGTGTGGTTACAGTAATGCTTAATGGATAGCATGGACATTCAGTGTACTGTAATGCATAGCCTGGTGTGATAAATGCATCAATTTTATTTTGTGTTGTTCTTGACATGTCACATGGCTGTGTACCAGATGCAACCTCTTTGCCAGTACCACAACATATTGCGTCTGCCTTTGCTTTCCATGGGGTACCACTGTAGTCAGTTTCTCAGACAACTTATTGCCCAGCTCCTCCTTTGCTGCTGCAACAGGTCTATCAGGCAGCAGTGCAATGTTCCCAAGTTGCATCTGCTTCCATACTACCATATTGTGTAACATCTTCCACACCATGAATAAACTGACTGCATGTCTAAGGTGCAGAATGCATGGCACCACTAGATATACCCAAGAGGTGGAAGCGTGCCTCAAGGAGTCTGAATACTCTTTTGACAACACTCCATGTCTCTGAATGCACAGTATCATATGCTGTCCTGGCCATGGTCTGGGAGGTTTGAATGGGAAGGGAGTCATTAGACATGGTTGCAATCATCTGAAACATTTTACATTGGATGCCATTATAAATAGTCTGGTGCCTATAACAAGGGGAACAGCATGTTCTAATCTCTGTGGCTGGCAATGTATATACCTTTTGACTAGATGATCCTATGGGAAGTCACCCTACAAAAATGCTGACAGAGGTCAGTGGTCACACTTGTGCCAGATGAGGAAATCATGGTAACTGGCCAGACAGTGATGAGACACATTGTTTATACTACACTGTGCATTGCACACCACTTGCTGGCTGAATGGGTGCAAGCTCTTTCAGATGATATACTAGACACCATGTAGAACAAGTGGGACCTTGATGGCAATGTGGATGTAATGAGTGGTCTTCTAGGCCTTAGTGAAGTAGACAGTATTGTTGAATACCCATGTAGAGGTGGGTCTTTCTTCTCCTTCCTTTTAACCATGTATGCTCTTCCACATGCTGCAGCATTATATCAAGGAACAGGTGTAGGATTCACTGTGAAGCCAACATCCACAAAACTCCTAGTGTGTAATGTTGAACACTGAAAGATTCCCACAGCAAGAATGGTTAATGGTACACAAACCTTCATGTCCAGTAGGACAGGCAATTAACATGCCCCCCATGATTCTATGGGTGCGTGGCACATGTTTGATACATCCCATATGATGTATTTGTCTACATGGTAGTAAGTGACAAAATTCTGGTTATAGAGGTGGTGGTATGCCAATAACTAGTGGACTCAACTACTAAGTGGATGGAGACAATTCCCAATATCATGAGCACTAGCTTTCCAAATGGCTATTAACTCACACTGCTCAGCTACTACTGCAGCTACTTCTAGCATTGTAGTATGTGTGTGTACCTCCTCTATGATGGTACATCCTAACATTCAGAATAGATGGGCATTGAGGCTCTTCATGCTAAATTTATATGTATGTGTATCACTCAATATTTGATGTCATCATTTGCATATACAACCATTCTCATTAGAATGATCACACTCATTTTATGCTATTATGCAATCTTACATGCCATGCTACTTTAGCTCAGATGAGAGTTTCTGAGTCATTCCCTCCTTGCAAGTTGCCAATCATACTATTTTGCAAAACACTGTTCTGTAACTGCTTATGAATACCCCTAATGTTTTTATTTTCTTTATGTGATATTTATTCTGTTTCTCTCTCTCTACGATCCTACCACAAACATGATGTGCTCATATGCCCATCCTTCCACCTTGGTACTGTCACTTTGCATGACGTTTATCCCTTTTTGCTGCTCTTTTCAATGTTACTTTTACTTCTCTCCATGCGAACAAGGAATTGTTTTCTTAAAGTTTCTGATTTTGTTTTACTATAGAAATATAAATATAATACACACCCCATACTTTTCTGCTGTTTATATACACTAACCAAAAGATCTTTGCACCTTGGTGTAAGGGATATGCTTTGATATACTGCAACCCTGGACTTAGTATATGTTCTTGTATTTACACATTCAATCCCAAGGATCTAAACTGAAGTGCTCAGTCTTTCAGCTAGAACCCATATACTGCAAATATTTATGGAACATGTCATACTTGAAAGCTAAGGTGCAGAGACTGCAGGTGCAATTTACATGTCCATCCTGTTTCCCACACTGACAGTCAGCCAAAGTACAGAGAGCACTTTTGGCTGACATCAAAGATTGAAGCAGTACTAATTTCATGAACTTTAATCATACTTTGACTTAGGAATGGGGTCCATTCCTGTCATGGTATTAGAAAACCAAAATATTTGGAGAAATTAGAAAAGACAGTACTACACCCATATATTGTGTTGTTTCTGGTAGTGCACTGGAAATGTACAGCCCTAGAACAACACACTCATGCACATAATTGACAGGGCAATATGAAACTTTTTTTTCTGTGCTGTGTGCACACCTGACTTCTAAGATAAACCTCTAGTGAGTCCACTTTGATGCTACTATATTGATGATCACCTCAGACAATGCTGCCACAGCATGCCTCATCATCAGTGAGTGTTAATACCCCAAAGGACCCTGCACACCTAAAACACTCCTGCAACTACAGTTTCTTCATGTTATTTTTTGCCTAAGCCTTCTTGCACTTATCCCAGCTAGGGCAATTATATATTATGAATCAGTGACCATATGCAGCATTTATATATGCTATTATTTGCTCCTGTCAATGATCTGGTTATTGCTTGTTGCCACTCGTGCACAGCAGCGTCACCCTATCCTCCTGGAACAGATTTAGGGACACTTTATTTTTCTCATTTATGAAGTTCAGCTTACGTTTCACGTCCCTGATGTGGCCCTACAGTGGGCATATGAATATCATAATAATAACTGCTGTCACAGTAGCATAAATGTTTGCTCTTTTCAGAAAAGGTGTAAAACATATAACATATTCATGTACTGCAGCCATAAATCACAGCAGATAATGCAAGTCATGCTTCATTTAACATTGAATTGCCTTTAGTTATGGATTATTAACTCCAGCAATCTTACCAGATCTGAAAAGTATATTTACTATGCATGGACATGGCATGCAACCATTATAATCATATCTAAATACATGACAGGTTGTATGCATATGTAATACGGACTGTGGGCTGTGTATGCTATTTTATTATGTATGATGTAGTCACATACTGGCAGTCACTAGCACATACAAAAGCTGTGTATACCATAGTATTTTATACTGCAAGATGATGCACATGTACTTGGGACTGCCAATGATAGTGCATTAAACGTTTTCAGATGGAGATATTTGTAAGGTATTACATCCCGACTGTTTATTTGTGGTATCTGAATGTGAAATAAGACCGTATAATATGGCGCATGTACTCTATCATATTATCTCATGCCACTTTTATTTTCCTTCTTCCCAGGCATGGCTCATTTTCTGAGGAGATGCACAGACCGTGATGTCATTACACTGGTACTAGTGATGTATTATGATGAGCACTAGGAGATTCCGTTCACGTGTGCCTTTCATATTGTATGTCTATTTCATATGACACATGCAGTTTATGAGGATGGATGGCAAGGCTGATGTGGAAGCAGCAGTGGTGGATCTTCTAACTATGCTTGTCTAAGAACTTCAAGGACATGTCAGTATGTGGTACATGTGCTCAAAACATGTATGTCACTGTATCTGCAGTGAGTACATGACAAATGCCATGCGAGCTCCTCATTTTCAGGATGTGCGCAGTAAAAATGCTGTCTGACAGCAATGATAGATATGTGCAGTGGTCAGCATATAGGCTGGCCACCATGCCTTACCACTACAGTAACATAGTAGCTGGCATATTTGTACATGCCATAGGTATACTGCAGTCATTTTAATGAAGTGAATATCCCTACAGTCTAACACCAATCCTTACCAGGGCCTCATGAGTCCACTAAATCAGACCTACACATCCAAGCCTGCAGAAATACATGATGCATTTAACAAAGTGGCACCTATACCACACTGTACAATGATAGGGCTACAGCTGCACTAGTATCTTTCCCATAGTGCACCACGTAACATGTAGGGGTAGAGCTGCTAAATATTGCAAGACACCATCATGCATTGTTGTTAGTAGTAAATCACATGATATAGGGCCACTACATATTGCTGCAGTATGCATTATCCTCTGTCTGGTGGTGTTCTCTAAGTGTAGCACATCAGTTCATGGGTTCAAAAGCTCATAGGTTGTTACTAAGCTAATGACCACTTGGGCCTTTACAAGCCTAGCCATGCACACTGACTGTTTGGTTCCAAAGTATCATGGCCATCTGTATGGGTGGGGCATATTAGTAGGGAGTTAACTATGGATTTTTAAGGGGGGTGTTAATTAGGATAATACTTTTCTTATTGATGGTCTCTGTCCATAAAGGACATAGGGGACAGAATAGGGGTAAATTTATGACTTCTTATCCAATTGTCCAGGTTTCTTTTGAATAAGGTTAGGGATAAACACTGTTTTACATGAATGGAGAGCCTATTCCATAGTGGAGGGATCCTTTGGAAGACATATCTGCCACTCCAGCAAGTTCAGTTTATGTTATAAGTGAAGTTCAGAGCCCTGGATGTAGTGTTTCTGATGCTGTTTGCTGTGCACATGTGCAACATATCCATCAGGGCTGGGACTAAGAAAGACCTGTAAGCCAGGCAAGGATCCCCTCTCAGCAGCCTGTAGGAGACTGAATACAGAGACAGAGCCTTTAGGCAATCAGTGTAGGATAGTCTATTCATGCAATGAATTCTCCTGGTAAGAAACCTTTGTAGGTGTTCCAACTGTTGCAAGTGTCTGGTTAGATACATGCCAAAGGAGGCATTATATCAATGCTAGGGCTGAGTAGAGTGATACTATAACTTCCTTGGACATGGATGCCATTCCCTTGCCTATACACTGAGTGACACAGAATGACTGTTTTAGTTTTTAGCTATGAGCTGGTCAAAGGCCAGATTGCTGTCTATATTTGTTTCCAGATCCCTTACTGCTGTGTTGATTCTTAGGGTTATTTTATTGAAGGAGTAATTAACTTGGGTTGGAAGTTTCCCAAAGGGCATTATAATGCATTTCTTTGGCATTGTGTTTTAGGCCATGGCTTTGCCCAGTCATTTGTCTGTGTTAAACCCTCTTGCAATATGTTGGTGTCCTGGGGGAAATATATCATGGTTCCCAATTTCCAGTCATTTGTGAACTTGGTGAGCAAGAGGCCTTGAACCTTAGACTTCACTTTCAAGAAGTAAATGGGTAACAGGAGTTGGCCCGGCGTGGACCCCTGGGGTAAGCCATTGGTGACTGGTCTCTTGGTGGATGTGGTATCACCTATTCTGACTTCTGGGGTCCTGTCTGCGAGTTAGCTGGCAATCCAGCAAGTTATGTAGGGGTTTATGCTTAGCTCAGGGAGCTTGTCAACAGTGCCTGAAAGGGGTATTGTATTGAATGCCTTGGCTACATCATGATTTGCAGTTTGCACTGTTTTACTATCATCCATTACCTTAGTGACCCTGTCAAAGAAGTCAAGCAGGCTATGTAGGCATGACCTTCCCTTAACAAAGCCAAGTTGGGATGGGTCCAGCATCTGTAGGTTGCCAATGTTCTTGTTGATCATTTCCATGATAATTCATTCCTTGGTTTTGCATATTAGGCTTGCCAGACTGAAGGGTCTGTAGTTCCCTGGGTCAATTGATGGTCCAACCTTGTGGAAGGGAATGACTGTTGCGGTGCACCATTCACTTGGAATGTAGCTCTAGTTGAAAAGTGCCTTAAGTGTTTCTGATAGATCATGTTTTAGACTGTTCAGTGGATGTTATTGGGACTCTAAAAGTATATGGAATATTAAAATAATACATTAGACTATATGAACCTGCAAAAAAGTAATAAGAAACATAAACATAAATAAATATAAATCTGACATAATAAAAAGAATTGTCTGACATAGAATGCATATGAATAAAAATAAGTGAAATATTTATATTAACAATAAAATAATTGTCTGAAATAAAATGCATATGAATAAAAATAATAAATGAAATATTTATTATTTTTATTCATATGCATTCAGTGGTGCAGCGGTTACCATTGTCGCCTCACAGCAAGAGGTTCTCCCGTTCGATTCTCAGCTGGAGCGCCTTCTGTGTGGAGTTTGCATGTCCTCCCCACGGTTGAGTGACGCTAAAGACATGCAGGTAGGTGTGAGCGTGAATGGACGTGCCTTCTTTGAAGGCTGGGCATTGGGCTGGCAACTCGGCACAGTAAAAATCCACTGCCAATCATGAGCGGACCAGAGTTACGCGGTGGTTACCCCGAACCGGGAAAAGCCGAAAAACATTTTATTCATATGCATTCTATGTCAGACAATTATTTTTATTATGCCAGACTTATGTTTATTTATGTTTATGTTTCTTATAACTTTTTTGTAGGTTCGTGGTTTGTATAGTCTAATGCATTATTTCAATATTCCATATACTTTTAGAGGCTATTTAAGTGATTCCACAGTTGGAAGGTAAAACAGCTTTTAATTCTTTTTACTTATTCCATTTTACAAAATTCTTATGTTTTGCGGCACCCATTTTTAATAGTAAGTTTCTGGGAGGTTCATATATATTTGCATTTACGGTGTACATGTCTACCGTGGATTTGGTGGTTGCTACAGTATATTTCAGTTCATCTCTATGTTTCCTAATGAACCATGTGACTCTGCTTATTTAAAGATATCACATGATAATTTCAAATATTTGAAGAAGGCTGGTATTACCGGACGAAAGCGCTTATCTTTATTGTGTATACACTACATGTGCTTTTTTTTAATTTCTGGCACAGTTTTGACGCATATACATTTTAATAAAAGGCTTGTTGTTATTGTCAGTTTGTTATTTCCTAGTTTGTCCAATGCTACCTTTAATGTTATTGGGACTCCTGGTGGTGGTGTTCTTGGTTTTAGCAACTGTTGCCAAATATGATCCCTGCTAATAGTTGGAAGTAGTATGTCAGAGTGGATTTCACCTGGTGGATCTGGGGGGAGTGGGGGTGAAGTCTGAGCTGAATGTATTCTCCAGTAGATCTGTTATGGCACTCTAATCAGTGAAGGTGATACCATTCATCACCAGTTAGGCACACTGCTTTGTGTTACAGCCGTGTGATTGTCCTTAGCCTGCAAGGCTATTCTGACCTCATAGTTGGCCTTGTTGGACTTAATTGGGCCTCTTAGTTTCTCATTTAATTCTATAAGAGAGCTCTTGTCTTTAAAGGAGTTGTTCTGATTTTGGCCATGAGTTTTTTTCTTTTGTTGTATACCCTGTTTAGGTGAAGATTCCAGCAGGGGGAATTTGCCTTTAGTGTTTGTTTTGGGTTTGCTTGTGGTAGGTACTTCAGCTTCTATGCAGTCATTCATACGTTTGTATAGGGACTCTGTGAATAATTCTGCATAGGTAGCGGTACTCATGAGGTTAGGAGGAGCCCTGAATTTTGCCAAACTGTCACTTAATAGGATGTAGTTTACTTTAGAATAGTTCCTAACTGTTACTGGTCTAGCTGGGTTTACTAGGTTGATTTTTTTACTTCAAAGAAGACAGCTTTGTGATCTGACCTCACTAGTGAGGATGTGACATGGGAGGAGGGTGCAATGTTCTCCTATGGTGGTAAGCACCAGATCCAGTATGCTTGATCCTCTGGTTGGAGCATTCACTGCCTGTTCCAGGCTGTTTGTGTTAATAAAGTCCAGGAAGTGTTGTGCCTGTGAGTTTCAGGCAGTGTGATTTCTCCAATTTATTAACCAGTAGTTAATGTCACCCATGAATTAGGTGTTTGCTTGGATGTTGAGCACCTCTAGTAGGTTTAGGTAAGAGTTGTAAGACTCTAGGGGCATAGATGGTGACCTATAGCTAGTTATGATATGGTGAAGGACTATATCCTTGGTGACTTCCACATGGATGAGCTCCATGGTATAATCCTGTTTAACCAACCGAGAGGTATGTTTTTTGCTAATGTAAATCAAGACATCTCCACCTTTGTCCAAAGACTGTGCTGTTGTTGGTCTAAATGTGTGCATTGCTGGAATACTTTCTATGGCAGTAATCCAAGGCTTGGGCTCTGAACAGATGTGGATATTCTCCAGAATGAGGAGAGCTTAAAGAGTGTGGAGTTTTTCATTTAGGCTCCTAGCATTGAGCAGTAACACCTTAAGTTTGCTTGGAGACTTTTTTACTATGTTAGTAGTTTTGTCTTTTTGGCATTACCTAAAAAGACTCTAGGGAGTTGGATAAAGTTTTAGCCAATATCCAAATGTCTGTGGGGCAGTTACAGCCCATCATTGGCAAACCAATGTGGTTTGTTGACCAGGTCCTCCCATGTTGACAAATATTGGATCCCAGTGGAGTACACCAGAAACTGAGCCAATTATTACAGTCATTTTATGTTCATACTGTGCATCATCTAAGTGCAGACAAAATGCTGCTCATTGCAAGGCTCATAGTTATCTGTGACACATATTCTGAGATATTCATTATGTCTCTTTTCATATAGTCCAGTGAAGTACGCCTAAGGTCATTTACTCCCACATGGACTATGATAAAATCATATTGGTTCCTGGGATGCATTGACTTGACTGTGTGCTTGATACTAAGGTTCATGGCTTCAGATAGGCAACTGTTATCTTCTCCTTGTCCAGCTTGGTGAGTGGGGCATTGGTGTGTCACACAATGGAGTCCCCAAAGACAAGAGTATTAGCTAAATTATATACTTGCCGTAAGGACTTCGCTCTTGGGAGACCATTGGGTGTGGGTTTATGTGAGATGTTTGGTGTTGCTTTTGGCATATCCTGTAGTGTTTTCTGAGGAGCAGTGTTGCCTTTAGGTAACTTTGGTGTTCTTTAAGTTCTGGGAATATTTCTTTTAAGCACCTCAATCTGTGTGTGTAAGGGATGTAGAGTGGGTATTCCTGACAACCTGATTTATATGTGAGATTTTTGCCTCCAAGAAAGTAATGTATTTACATCACTTACATGCTGTGTTTTTTTCTTTAATAATTAACTGGTACTCTAATAACATGACACAACTGCTACATTGTCTTAGGATGCCCAAAACTACCAAGCTGTCCACAGAGACATTTGAAAATTGCATATCCATGTTGTCTGGTCTTGCAATAGAGTGGGTTGTTTAGGATTATGGATTGGGTTTTAACAGGGGTCTCCTAGGATAATGTCTGGGATTAAGGGCAAGATGCTATATAGTGCTAGGATATGGTAGAGCTATTCACTATGCAAACTAGTTTCTGTGGTTAATGATAAGATAATATATAGTGTTAGGATATCTCAGTGATATTCCATTTATTCAAGCTTGCTGCTGTATGTTTTATTCTGCATAATGGTACACTGTTTAACAGGTTTTAGTCCTAATTCTAACTTTATAGGGAAATTTTACTGCTAGGCATTTGCTGTTATACAGGACACTGTTAACTGCCTTTGCTCAGTAGGCAGCTCTGCCCAAACCTGTCTGATTTATAGCAGAGAAAAAAAAGCTTGAAAACTGACTCATATGTTCTCTAGACAATAGACAATTACACTTTGAGGTCCCTGGAGTGCTTCCCAACCCAGAGAGACCAAGTAAACACCTTCTGCCACAAGATGGATTATCCTGGAATTTCTTAATGTAAAAGCACTGCAAAAAGAGCTCTTAAGTGAAGATTAAACAACAAACAACTATCAAACAACAAATTCTCTGGCTAATTCTCCCATCTGCAAGGTGAATTGGAGGCAAACAAAACAAGAAAAGACATCAGACAGATAAATTACTATTTTTGCCACGAAACAGTAATAATCTCTGTATAAAGCAAGTGCAAATGCAGTAAATTATGAAAATATTCTTATCTTAGCTTAGATGGCTTTGGATGCATTTAAAACACATGAAAAGCATTTTAAAGTTCTTTGTGAGTGAACATGAAGCCTTGCAAACTTACTTGATTTACAGCAGAGAAAAAAGGCTTGAAAACTGACTCCTATGCCCTCTAGCGGCTAGCCAATAAACAACACTTTCAGCTCCCTGGAGTGATTCTCATCTCAGAAAGATCAGGTCAACACCTACTGCCAAAAGATGGAAGATCCTGGAATTTCTTAAAATAAAAGCGCAGCAAAAATGACTTTAAAGTGCAGATTAAACAGCAAACAACAAACAACTACCAAACAACTATGTCCCTGGCTAATTCACCCTTCTGTAAGGCAATTTGGAAGCAAACAGCACTAGAAGAGACAACAAACAGAGAAATTAGTATTTTGCATTTAATACATGCATTATTCAGCAGTGCTTCTGGTACAAATTGGCACTTAAAATGTACATTTTGATGCTTCAGTGTAAACACTGATATGAAGACTGAGTTATGGCTCATTTGGGTGACCAGTTCCATTTCTACATGCCATAAAGACTTTATTCCCATACAATCTAGGTAACTATATTTTTAAATTTGTTATGCTTTTTGATTGCCCTGTGCTAATTGCAAACTTGTTTCACAAACTAGAAACTCTTTTATAGTATATCTAGTATTTCTCATCCAAAAACCATGGTCAGAAAAGTAATGCATAAAGTTGCAATCTGCTTTCATTTTTATGGCATTTAAATGCCCGAATCATATATATTTCTAAGTCTGTAATAGACAGAGTCCAGCCTTATTGTAACCAACCTATCACTGAAGTTTATACTAATTTTTGTATTCTTACCAGCAGAGGCATAGTTAGGGCAGGGCAAAGTGGCAGCTGCCCTGGGCAGAAGGTCTTAGAGGACATGATAGACAGATGTTGATGGTGAGGAAATGCAGTACTAGCATTCAGAAATGAATGCTGATGATGTATTTACAGTTGCAGTTGAAGACCAGAAGCTCTCCATGGGCGATACTTCATCTTATTTTAACTTTATGCCAGTTGTTATAGTTGTAGAAAGCAGTTTTCTAGAGTTTCAAACAGTAGGGTTTTTTCTGTCCTTAGCGTAGAACTAAGGTTGGAACCAGACTGAGGAACTGCACAGGGCAGCATATAACCTAGCTGCAGTTCTGCTTTCCAGTTAATACTCCTCACCGAATTTATAGAAAACATAGAACCATATTCAGTGCAGTGGAATCATTATTTTATCAGTCCTAGTGGTTACTGTTGATAAGATGGTCCTGATCAATAAAAAATATGTTCTTGAAATCTAATGATGCGGTTAATATTACTCTGAAGTCCTTTTATTCCTTGGCACTTCTCAGTATGCTTCTGCTTATGCCATATGGAAAATCCCATTGGTTTACAGCTTTTGACCATCATCTTTGGTGACTAACAAAATGTCACAAATGATAAACATATGCTGAATGACTTTGATCTACTGAACTGTAGTACACAGCACATTAGTATCATAATAGTACTAGAGGCAGTATATCTAAAGTACTGGCTCTAATACTATTATGATACAACCCTATTACATTACTGTGGTCTTGTGTGGAGTAAACAGGACCCCTGCTCATTTTTGAGTAGATGCCTGCTTCATCCGGATACATTTTTGGTATGGATCCACCTGGTACCTAGGTGAAAGATCTGGTAAGTAATTATGAGTGCCTCACCTTCCATAGTAGGCATCCCCTGTACTGATGTACAATGTTGTTGACAGTACTGACATGTAGAGAGGAGGGAGCCATAATGACTGCAGTTGCTGCATCAAACGGAGGCTACAAAGTCAGCTCCATGGTGCAGGGAGATAAAGACTCAAATGGCCGAGGACTGACTAGTGCCCCAAGCACCAGAGAAGCTGATGAGGGAGGGTGGGAATAAGAAGTTGATACCAGCTCACCCATCCTACAGAGAAAGGGGTGGTCGACCCTGCTGAAATGCTAGCAAATAAGGAGACAGAGTTCTGAGGAATGTGGTGTATGAGCTGGAGACATATGCTTAGCTCTGCTAAGCCATGCCCATATGGAAGCCTTTATTGGGTGTGCATAGGAACACATACATTCACAGAAGAAGGGCTAACAGGCCTTTGCATCTTCAATATGTATGTCAGTAACCTGAGATTGGAGTTAGGGCTGAAAAATTAAAAATCTCCTCATGGATGCCTGGATGACAATCAGATCACAACTAGCTCTAGCCCTAGTGATTGGGGACACAGAGTAATTGTGAAATAGTCTAAAAGAAGAAAAAATAGATTAAAAAATGAGACTTTACATTTATATAGGTACATATCCCCATGTTACTTTCAATTTACGTCCACCTGCATCATGTACATGAGGCATGTTTTGATGGGGTGTGTCAGATGTTTGCTGCTTGCATTATGTTGCACCCACATTGCTTTCTCCAGCATCAAGTCTACCAATCTATGGATATAGAACTTAATATAGTGAGTGGGTACAGATGATATGGTGTCCTTTGTCACTTGCATGAAGCATGGCAATATCATGTGATTTTACTTAGCAAAGGTCTTCTGTGATATCAGCAATGTTATACTCTTGTGAGTGCTACTGACATGTGGCCTATTTAGGGCACCATAAGTGTCCCTTGAATGAATCCTAAGCACAACATACCATCCACCCTAACTGTATGCATGCACATTGATGGCTCTGCCTTGCTTTGTACTGTAACTTGGACAGTTTTGCACTAACGTACACTGGTATCCTACCTGGTAGTCAAAGATTAAGTGAATATTAAACGCTATACTTAAACATGCACTCATTGAAGCAGGTTATTACGGATGAGTTTCTCAGTAACTCTGTGGCATAGTAAACTTAAGTCTGTGAGTACAAAGGGCTTTGCTCCTTGTATAAAAATGTGGACATCTTAATGATGAACAAAACAGATCAATTTGAAAAGAAAATCAATGACTTTTAGACTGGCTTCTTTTTGATAAATTGACTTTCAAACAACTGACATGGTTCCTGTGGAAGCACAGGTTTGTGTTGTATATCTTGGTTTTGGTCTTGTAGCTCTGCTTCAGCCTTATTTTCAAGGTCACATCTATACATCGTGATGCCTGTCATGCTACTTATAGTGTTCTTGGAGCTCTTTACATGTTGCACACTCTTTTGCTAGTTCACAATGAGTGATCAAATGTGCACTTTGGTATACCAATGGTACTGCTATCAGGCCTGTGACATGTGCAATATAATCTGCTATAGGGATTACAACAGTGCACTTTGGTCCCTATGATTTTTTTTCTGTATGCAATTCAGAATTCCTTTTTTATGTCACTTGTTATGGCTGTATCACTAGGAACAGCAATATTTTGATACCATCTGGTATCCTCTGGGTATGATTATCTCTGAATTTCATGTGATGTCTCTGCATTAATTTGTAGTAAAACTGAAAGTCTCCATATGGACAGTGACAATGTGAGAAACTGGAAAAATAATCCCTTTTTCTTTCTGTCTGTTTTGGTTTTGGCCTTCTACTTCTACCTCTGCCTCAGCCTTATTTGCATGGCCATAATATATTTGTGCAGGCATCACAAAAATGCTTTCTTCTTACTTCTTAGGCCTACTAACTTTGGCTTGTCTGTAGTATCTCTGATGTTCTGTTACATCATATTAGAAACTAATGCGATACTTGTAGATCAGTGTGTGTGTGATATACCTTTAAGAAGCTTTACAGTGAATCAGCACATGCATATAAGTACTGAGCACATGCAAGCAGCAGCGCCGTTTTGTGAGAGCAGCCAAAGTGTAAGCATGTAGTCAGTCAGTTAGTTATATAGTTCGTTTAAGTTCCATGTTCCTGCCACCCATTCTAATGTATTTGTATACAATTAACTACTTAAACGAACACCCAGGCCTCAATGTCTTCTTAATGCACATAAGAAGAGCAACATAGTGTCAGAATTGGATCTAGAGTTACAGCTATGAGGCAACTGGTTAAAGTTGTAGAAATATATCGGAGTGAATCATTCCTACTGCTCAAACAACTCACAAAACGGGTCAGAAAAAAATTCCAGGTACTAAAATTTGCTTAAATGATTTCTTCTGCTATAAATATAAAATGATGCACTCAGAATACTCAGAACAAATTTCTTATTAAATGAAATGTCCAAAACTATGACATATTGATAAAAATGTTCAAAATTGTTACAAAAATGTTTGAAACAATATCTGAAATTCAAAAAATATACAAAAAAGGGAAAACGACTGTATTTTTTCACTTTGTGCTACTTTTTCATATTAACTAAAGCTATTCAAAATATCTGGTGTGCAAAGTGTTTGCAAGTGTGTGCAGTATTACAGTGCAGTTATTTCACAAAGTTGTTTCAAAGAATATTTTGCAAAGTACAGCTATTTCAAGGCATATTTCGTGGAGTACAGTATTTTGAAGAGTTTATTGTGCATTTGAATATTATTACAAGTACCCAGAGTGTGTGAATGTTTGTACATTACTACAAGGGCTATTTTGCATTGTGTTTTACTATAATTTATGGGCATGGCAGAAGAAGTTTGCAGACCTGCACTGTTGTGTTTGATAACAGTATTGCAGAAATTGGAGAGTGTTTGAGCAGGAGTATGATATTTTCATACAGGCTGCTTTTTCTGACAAAGACACACACACAAAAACATGTATTCAGCTTAATTTAGCTGGTTCAGAGGCCATTGGAAGAGAGCATTCACTTGTGTATGCACCTGGTGTATTTGCAGGGGAAGAAGAAGACCAGCATATAGTGGTATTGCTGAAACAAGGGAAGACCCTGAGTGTTTAAAGAATAAATTTAGAGAAATGTGTAACCCCCAAATGAATATTATAATGGAAAGACACTTATTTTACACAAGGGATCAAAAGCCTGGTGAAACTTTTGCAGCATATATTACTGACTTAAGAAATTAAGCTAAAATATGCAGATTTGGTGATTTGAGAGATGAGTTAATAAAAGACAGGCTTGTGTATGGTATTAATAATGACACAGTGAGAAAGATTTTGCTTCAAGAAAGTGATTTGTTGCTAAATAAGGCTATTGAAATTTGTCAGGTTTATGAGCTTACAGAAAAGCACACATGTTTACAAATGAGAATAGCTGTAGAAGGCACAGTGACAAAGCTCATGTTGATAGTATGCAGCACATGGTTAAAGAAACAGGCCCAAGCACATGGGAGCTACTGCAGGCCCTGTAACAGTCCCTGGGAAATCCTGAGACTTTCCAGGAAATTCCAGAGCATGCTCAGTGAAGCATATGGTGGAGTCAGCAAAGTCAAAAAATGTGCCACCATCTAGCTTCATAGTCAACTGTCGTAACTGTGGTGTAATCATGAACCCAAAAGAGAAAAGTACTTAGCTTTTGGTCAGCAATGTTATTCTTGCAATAAGTGGAATCATTTCAAAGGGTTTTGTAAATCAAATAAGGCACGCTATTTTATTAAAAGAGGGCATTCCAAGAGACAAGTTGATAAATTAGAAACCTGCAACCCTTTTATGTTGATGGCGTGTCTTGGTTG
The DNA here is from genome assembly GCF_019279795.1 of Protopterus annectens. Lineage (NCBI taxonomy): Eukaryota > Metazoa > Chordata > Ceratodontiformes > Protopteridae > Protopterus > Protopterus annectens. The sequence continues at coordinate 293,409,809 of NC_056735.1, forward strand.
GTGAAACAGTTAATGCAAAGAACAAAATCTTTTGTAGTGTTTGGATTAATGGGATAAATAAATTAGAAAGCTGCAAACCTACTTTTTATGTTGATGTTGTGACTTGCTTGGTGAAACAGTTAATGCAGTAGATTTGTGGGCAAAGAGCAAAATCTTTTGTACTGTTTGGAGTCCCATAAAGCTCAAAGTAGATACTGGCTCAAAGTGCAATGTTATGTCAGCAGAAATGTTTGCTAGAGTAAAAGCTGCAGAACACCTTGATTTGACAAAGTGTGTGAAGCTTGTTGTTAATGTGGTGAAGAGATTCAAACAGAAGGGTCAGTAGTGCTTTCATGTTATTCTGCTGTGAACAGCTATGACCTGCAATTTTTCATAGTCAAGAGACGTGCAGTTATTATTAGGCCACAGAGACAGTTTGAAAATGGGACTGCTTTCATTTAATGAAAAGGTCCACCATGTAAGCCTGCATGGCAACAGCTCAAATTTCACCCAAACTATTTTTTTCTGAGTATGCTGATATTTTTTGAAGACAAACTAGGCAAACTACCAGTTGTGTATCCCATGAAGTTAGACCCAGAGGTCAGCCCAGTTATCAGACCAGCACAGAAAGTTCCAGTAGCTATGCAGAACAGAGTCAAAGCTGAGCTAGACAAAATGGTGCAGCTAGGAGTAATTTGTCCAGTAGAAGAACCTACCAAATAGGTATCATGCAAGGTAGTAGCTCATAAGAAAAGCTCCGATGATATCCGAATTTGTATTGATCCATGAGATCTGAAAAAAGCATTAAAAAGGTCTCATCATCCAATGAGCAGAGTCAAAGAGCTTGCTTCCCTCATGCCAAATGCCACTGTTTTTTCTGTCTTAGTTAATTTTGGCAAATTTTGGCAAAATTTCAAGAGTTCATTTTGGCAAATTTTGCTTGACTGAAAATCTTCATTATTAACCACATTTGGAACACCATTTGGAAGATACAGATTTCTGAGAATGTCATTTGGGATAAATTCTGCCAGTGAAGTATTTCAGCATGCGATGGAGCAAATTTTTTTCTGACTATCCCTGTGCTATTATAGTAGATGATATTATAGTAGGAGGCAATGGTGAAGCCGAACATGATAGAAACCTCAAGAAAGTTCTGGAAAGAGCACGTGAAGTGAATCTTTAGCTGAATCCTTAGAAGTGCAAATTCAGGCTACGAGAAGTTACTCATGTTGGTCACTTGTTTACCAGTTCAGGCTTATGACCAAATCCTTCCAAGCAAACAGCAATTCTTGAGATGCCAGCTTCAGACAATGTCCAAGCCCTATAATGTTTTCCTGGCATGGTCAACTATCTAGGCAAATTCATTTCAGATTTAAGCCAACTTTCAGCACCACTCAAAGAGCTGACATGCAAAGATGTAATTTGGTCATGGTCAGAACAGCACCGAAGAGTATTTGATGTCCTGAAGCAGAAAACTGCCAACCCACCAACTCTCAGCTAATATGATGTTCACAAACCAGTTACTCTTTCCTGTGATGCTTCTAAATTTGGTGTAGGTGCAATCATTCTTCAAGACGGGAGAACAGTAGCCAATGCATTGAGAATTCTTACTCACACTGAGATAGAATATGTCCAGATTGAGAAAAAGCTTTTGGCAATTGTGTTTGCATGTTCAACATTTCATCATTGTATTTATGGTCAGCCTACCCAGATCAAAACTGATCACCAACTTTTAGTTACTATTTTGAGAAAGCCTATGCAGACAGCTCCAGCTAGACTGTAATGTATGATGCTGATACTTTATCTAGATCACCCAGAAAAACCACAGAACAACATGAGAATGAGCAACCTGATTTTGAAGTCATGTCAGTGAAAAATTTTTCTTCCACACATCTCAATGAGCTTAGAACTCATACAGCTTCAGATCTAATTCTCCAAGGATGGCCTTCAAAGCAATCTTGTTGCCAGTAGAAATACAACCTTATTTTCCATACAGAGATGAGATTTTGTCAGACAATGGTATCATCATGAAAGGTCTTAAAGTGATTATTCCAAAGTCCTTGCAACAAGAGCACATTGAGATCTTGCTTTGTGGCCCCCAGGAATTGATTCTACCAAAAGAAGGGCAAGAGGTCTAGTATTTTGGCATTCTGTGTCAAGAAATATTGAGAAAGTACTTTCATCTTGTTCAGTTAAGACAGATTCCTGAACTACCTTGGTTGACAGTAGCCACAGATATCTTTGAATGGAATGGTCAATGTTACTTGGTGTTAGTAGACTCTTATTCAAATTAGTTCGAGGTCGACCTCCTTCCCGACCTAACTTCCAGTACTGTCATTACTAAGCTGAAGAGACATTTTTCTGTCCATGGTACTCCACACAGAGTTATTTCTGACAATGCAGCACAGTTTACAAGTCAGCAGTTCAAGAAATTTGCAGAAAAGTGGGACTTCGTTCATATTACTAGTAGTCCTGAATACCCTCATCAAATGGCTTGGTTGAACATGCAGTTCAAAGTGCAAAACAGTTCTTAGAGAAATTCAAGCATTACAATACCAATGTTTTTCAACACTTGTTAAATCTTAGAAACATTCCTCGTGATAAACATCTTGATTCACCTCCTTAGAGACTTATATCAAGACAAACCAGAACCACATTACCAATCAGCAGTAATTTATTGGTTCCAATTGCTAAGAACAACAAAACTGTAAAAGCTCAATTGTTGATGACGCATTTGTCCCAGAGGTCTTACTATGATAAAACCAGCAAACTGCCTTGTTCTTTACAAAAAAGGGAGCTAGTGAGGATGCAGATGTCAAAAGGTTTTGATCACATCGGATTTATGAAAAGTTTGTGTCAAGACCTGAGATCGTACTTTGAGGAATCACAAGGAGTGGAATTCTGACAAAATTGGAAGCATTTGTTACCAGTGTCTGAACCAGTGTTTCAGCATCTTGCCTGTGACAAAGACTCTAGTTCTCAGAGTGATTTGCCCAATGTTCCTGTTCTAGAGGACATTCCGTCAGCAGTCGCCTTTCCTAAGAAAATACCAAAGACTCCTCGAGCAGAACATTCTTCTGTGACTGTCCCTGTTGCTAAACCCAGTCCTAACTATTATGTCACGAGATCAGGTCACATCTCAAAACCTACTTCTAGATACACAGCAACCTGGACATGACTGTTGCTCTTCTTTATTAGTGTCTGTATAAATGCATGCCTATGCAAATGTTATTGTTTATATGAGATAGCTCAGTAAAGAGGGAGGATGTAGATCATTGTGTGTGATATACCTTTAAGAAGCTTTACAGTGAGTCAGCACAAGCATATAAGTACTGAGCATGTGCAAGCAACAGTGCCATTTTGAGTGAGGAGCCAGAGTGAGCATGCACGAATGTAGTCAGTCACTTAGATAGTTCATGTAAGTTCAATGTTTCTGCCATCCATCCTGATGTATTTCTATTCAATAAACTACTTAAACAAACACCCAAGCCTCAACATCTTCTTAATGCACATAAGAAGAGCGACAATACTTACTGCCTTATACAGACTGAAAAGGAAGGTTATGGTGTTTTGACCAAAATTTGCAATGAACTGTGTAAACAATACATTTGCTGCATAAGTTCTATAGCCCTTGAAATAAAAAGTTATGTACTCACCAAAACGTTCCATCTGAGTAGGTAGACTTCATTTGTCTGCAAACTTTGGGATTCGGATCTGACCTCGGATCTGAGCCGGCAATCTTTCATAGCTTAGATCCAAGCTCCTTGCTCCTCCCCTTCACCCATAATCCCCTGCCATCCCTGACTGACCTCAGATCAAGTTTGCCCATAACCAATAAGGCTGAAAAAGGAAACTAACTACCTTCCTTAAAGGGCAGAGTAAACACGTCTGGCCAAATAGCATCTGAAGGTCAGGGGGAAGGAGGGTGGGATGGTTGCAGACAAATGAAGTCTACCTACTCAGATGGAACATTATGGTGAGTACATAACTTCTTAATATGAAGTAGTTAACTTCATTTGTCAGCAACCTTTGGGACAGAGTCCCCAGCTACCTGTACCTTGGGCGGCCTTCATGGAAGGATGTTCCGGAGCACTGCAGAGCCAAAGGATGCTCTCCCTCTAGAGATAATATCCAATTTATAATGGTTGATGAAGGTATGAGGTGAAGCCCAAGTGGCTGCTGAGCAAATATCATCCAGGGGTACTCTAGACCGAAAGGCAGCAGAAGTAGACATGGACTGAGTAGAGTGGGCACGGACTCCCTGAGGTGCGGGCCAGCCAGAACTTTCATAAGCCAAAAGGATGCATTGTAAAATCCACCTCGACAAGGTGACCTTCGACACAGATTTACCTAAATTAAATTTGGCAAAGGAGACGAACAACTGGTCGGATTGTCTATGACCAGCCATTCTATGAATGTAAAAACGCAGCTGTCTATGCACATCTAAAGAATGAAGTTTGTATTCTCCTTTGTTCTTGTATTCAGGAAAGAAAACTGGCAGATTAATGGATTGGTTAATATTTGCCTTGGAAGCAATCTTAGGAAGGAATGAGGGATTGGTCCTGAGGTAAACCCTATCCTTGTGGAAGGTCAAGTAAGGAGGTTTTACACATAGGGCTTAAAGTTCAGAAACCCTCCTAGCTGAAGTAATAGCGACGAGAAAGGCTAATTTCTATGACAGATGTTTGAGATAAAGCTGCAGGTTCAAAGGGGGGAGCTGTCAAGGCCTGAAGTACTAAAGTCAAATCTCAGGGAGGCATACTTCCTTTATTGGAGGTCTGAGTAGGAAGGTGCCCTTCAGAAAGGTCTTACATAACTTCGTGGTGATCAATGGAGCCAGTTCATGTCCCACGTGGTAATGAGAGATAGCTGCTAGTTGAACTTTGACTGTGGAACAGCTAGCCCCCTGATGAAAAAGCCCTGAAACAAAATCCAAGACGGCGGGCAACGGAGCTGTGTAAGGGTCTAGGTTCTGACGCTCCGCCCAAATAGCGAAACATTTCCATTTACTCCTATAGACTTTCCTAGTAGAGGGCTTGTGTGCTGCTACTAGGATAGCTTTAACTGGGGAGGAGATACCAGGAGTCCTAGCTACGAGTGGAACTGAAGCAACCAAGCCGTAAGCTTGAGATTGTCCAGGTTCGGGACTGGGAGGCCTAGGGGGTGGGAAATCAGATCTGGGAGGGGATCTAGAATCCAAGGCGGATTCACCAGATGAGACCAGAGGTAAGGGAACCAAGCTTGACGAGGCCAGAATGGGGCAATGAGAATCATTTTGCTCCCCAACTGACTGGCTTTCTGTTGAAGCTTCAGCATCAGAGGTAGAGGAGGGAAAGCATAGAGTAGACCGGGAGGCCAAGCATGCACCAGAGCGTCTCTTGATAATTCCCCGGCGGGGGGAATTAGAGCGAAGTAGCTGTTGCATTTCGTGTTTGAAGGAGAGGCGAAGAGATCACAACAGGGTTGTCCCCATACGGCAAATATCCACTTCGCTACCTGGGGATTGAAAGACCACTCATAAGGAGACAGGGGTACTCTAGACCGAAAGGCAGCAGAAGTAGACATGGACTGAGTAGAGTGGGCACTGAGTTTGTCCATCAGGATGTTGGACCGTCCCGGAATGTGCGTTGCAATAAGAAAGTGGTTGGTGGAGATCGCTCATTCCCACACTCTCATAACTTCTTGACAAAGTGGGTAGGACCTGGTTCCCCCCTGTTTGTTGATGTACCAGACCACCGACATGTTGTCTGACTGTACTACAACTGTTCCTGTAGGAAGAAGGCTCTGAAGTGCTTGCAATGACAACAGCACTGCACTCATCTCTAGAACATTTATATGCAATGAGGTCTCTGTATCGTTCCACATGCCTTGGACAGTCCTGCCCGCATAATGCCCCTCCCACCCGAGGCAAGAGGCGTCCATGGTCACCGTGGCTAGTGGAGGGGCCATGGAGAAAGGGAGTCCCGCTTGGAGGTCCGGTGATTGTAACCACTATGCGAGAGCCCTTTTGCAAGCCTTGCTGAGGGGAATGGGATGACTGAGAGGGTATCGATGGAAGGACCACTGGACTTGGAGAGTCCACTGCAAAACCCTCATGTTCAGGCGAGCCATGGGGAGCAGGGTAATTGCGGCCACCATGGAGCCCAGTGCCCTCAGGACCAATCCCGCTGGGGGAGCCGACGATAGTAAAATGGCCAGCACATGTAGCCTCGGGGTGTGAAGTCGTTCGGTGGTTAAGAAGGCTAGTAAGTTTTTGGTGTCTAATCTGGCTCCGATAAAGTCTATCACCTAAGTCAGGTTGAGAAAGGATTTGTCCATGCTGACGATGATCCCCAGCTGGGGAGCAAGGTGGAGAAAGTAATTCCTGGCTGAGCAGAGTAGATGCCTTGTTGGGGCGGTCAGGAGCCAGTCGTCCAGGTATGGAGACACCTGCATTCCCTGAAGCCTCAGGTGGGCCGCTATCACTGCTAATACCTTGGTGAACACCCTGGGGGCTGAGGTGAGACTGAAGGGAAGGACCCTGAACTGATAATGACTGGCTCCTAGCCGGAAGAGGAGAAACCTCCTGAATCGCTTGTCCATCAAAATGTGGTAATACGCATCCTTGAGGTCTATCGAGCACATCCAGTCACTCTCCCGCAGCAGGGGGAGAATGGATTGAAGGGTGACCATCCGGAACTTTTCTTTGGTTACTGACAGGTTCAGGAGGGAGAGATAGAGGACTGGCCTTAGGTCCCCCGTCTTTTTTGGCACCAAAAAGAACCTGGGGTAGTGACCTGATCTGAACTGGTCTGGGGGGACATGTTGGATGGCTCTTTTTCCTAAGAGCTGCTGAATTTCTGCGGCTGCAGCTTCCCTCTGATCAGGTGGGACGTCGGGGAGGCGTTTGGGTTGGTGAGGGATGTGAGAAAAGGGAATTTGGTATCCTCTGGATATGATGCGAAGAACCCAGCAGTCTGTTGTGATGGACTCCCAAGCTGCCAGGTGCCTCGAAAAATGTCCCCCGACTGCCTCCAGAGAGGAGCAGTCGGGCAACCCCTCAGGGTCGCTGGGTGGGCCGGTCAGAGAAAGCTTCTCTGGACCCACCATTCCTTGGGCCCCCTCTGCCTCTAGGGCGGCGTCCACCCTGTCCTCCTCTGCCATGGAAGGACTGGGGATCTGGAGCGGACTGGGATTGTTGCGACTTCCGGAACCACATCTTCTTCTGTCCCTTTTGGTTCTTGGAGAAGGACCTCTGGGGAGCAGAGAAGCAGACTCCGACAGCAGACAACGTCTTCCCATCCTTTTCGCTCTGGACCAAAGTCTCGCGAACAGTCTTGCGAAACAGGGCAGAACCATCCAAAGGAGCATTCGCAAATGACGCCTTGAAGGGTTCCGCAAAATCACAATGCTGGAGCCAGGCCTGACGCCGCATGAAGAGGCTTGTTCCGCTGGCTCTAGCGGCTCCCTCTGTGGCATGGGACAACAGCCGCATAGAGGTGTTAGATATGGACCTGAGAGTGGCCATCCGAGTGGAGTACAACTGTTTGTCCTCCACCGACATGGACTCCGGGGGCGACACAGCGTACTCTTTGATAAGGTCCCGCTGCAGTCGAATAACATGTGCCATGTAGTTCAGAGACTTCACTGAGAAGGTCGCTGAACTAAAAGCCCGCTTCCCTAAATGGTCCATCAAATGGGACTCCATGCTCGGTGGATGGACCGAGGGACTCTCCTGAGTTAATTCCCTCTTGGTGGCTGCCGCCACCAACATGGCATCTACGGGGGGACCCTTGCTCCAATGGGACCTCTCGGAGGGCAGACTAAGGATCTTGTCCAGGCATTTGGGGACTGGCTCCACAGTGTCCGGCTCCTTCCACACCCTAGTGGTAATAAGGTCCACTAAGGGGTCGGGTGGAGGGGACACCCAAGAGGTAGATGGGCCTGCTTTGAATGCTTCCAGGAACACAGATTCGTCTGAGGAAGCCTTGGGGGCAGACCCCCCCCTCTTATCCTGAGCATTTCCATGATGTCTCCGAAGGAGACATCCTCGGGGGGGGTGACCTAGGGGAGCCTTCCCCTTCATCCAAATCCGTGTCATCAGTCAAGGACTCGGGGGAGTCCACGTGCCTCCTCTTGCACTTTCGCTTGTGAGGGATGTCCTCGGGGGGGCTGTCCGAGGACGTCTCACCAGCCACGTCCTGTTCCAAGGGAACGATCTGAGACATCGAAGCAGGCTGTCCCTGGGGCCAGGTGATGGAAGCCGGACCCAACAGAGAGGGAGTGCGTGGCGGAGCCGAAGCAAGGACCGGCGGCCTGGAAGCACTCGACAGTGCCCGCTCCACCACATCGAAAGCTGAAGGAGAGCCACTCTCTCTGGGATCCAAGAGCAAGCCCTTGCTCGGATCAAATGGACGAATCATTGAAGCCATCGGATCCGACGGACCAGAGTGCTCCGACCTACACAGAGCAGAAGACACACTGATTCCCTCGGATCCGACGCTCAGCCCACGGCTCTGAGAGCCTAGATCCAACAAAAACAGACCCGACAGGCTCGAGGGAAGAGTCGGCGCCAAAGTACCCGACACTGTCGGTGCCGACCCACCTCCGGCTCCAAGGCTGCTCGGCTCCGAAGGCTCCAAACCTGGGGAGCGGGTCGGAGAAGGAGCTATCGGGGCAAAGAAAGGTGTCGAGCTCCCCCCCAGAGGGGGGGGGGGGCAGGAGCACTCCCATCTGCAGTTGGGCCTGGAGAAACCTCCGCATCATCCGGTCCAAATCTGCATCGGAAAGGCTACGAGTCGATCTTGACGAGGCCACCGAGGCTGGCAGGGAATGCTGCCTCGATGACCTCAACGGGGATCGGGTCGCCTCCTCCTCGGGGCCTGGTGAGAAGCACGAAGACCGGATCCGAAAAGAAGGAGACCAAGAAGCCCTGGAGGGAGAAGACCACTTAGCGGGGGGGCCGAAGTGGAGGCCTCGGCCTGCCGCTTGTGGTGCTTCTGTCTCCTTTTTTCTTTCCTGGCCTCCCTCTCCTCTGGAGCTGCAGTGGGAGTTTGAGTCCCGACTGGAGGGAGAGAGGCAGGAGTGGCTGCCGCTGAAGCCGGGGAGGAAGCCACAGAAGCACCAGAGGCCGAAGCCGAATCTGGGGGCAAAAGTCCCGCTAGGATCAGCTTCGACCTCTGGTCCTTCAGTGCCCTGGGGTTGAACGCCACGCAGCTGGAACACCCAGAGGAAAGGTGTTCAACCCCAAGGCACCGTACACATCGAGTGTGGCCATCCGCTGGGGAGAGCTTATGGCCACACTCGGTGCACTTAGAAAAGATGGGTTTTGGGGCCTCAGACATCTTAAAGAAAAAACACACTCATTAGGCCCCAAACACACAACACACAGAAGCTACGACCAGCGAAGGGGAGGGAGGGTAAGTTTAACTAAAAGGGAAACCTGACCACAAAACACACTCGTACACTTAAGGGGATAATAAAAAAATTTAAAAACTCTCACAAAACCCTACAAAACCAGGAGCTCAAAAACCTAGCTGCTGACAAGAAGCGCAGCAAACTAGATCTGAGGTCAGTCAGGGATAGCAGGGGATTATGGGTGAAGGGGAGGAGCTAGGAGCTCGGCTCTAAGCTATGAAAGCTTGCCGGCTCGGATCCGAGGTCGGATCCGAATCCCAAAGGTTGCTGACAAATGAAGTTAACTACTTCAGATTAAATGCTTTACTAATAACATTTGTCATTTAATTAGCAGTGAGAAACATTGTTTTGTCAGACTTGCTGCAGTGAATTGCATATTCTTCCAAGTAAAAACAGAGGAAATATCTTTCTAGAATGTTGAGCATCTGTGCAGCAGACAAAATGAAGAACAGCTAATGTCTCACCTTTTATCTGGAATAAATGTCTCAGCTGTATTACTACTATGTTTTATTTTATGCAGATGACTTAAACCACTCCCAGATTATCTGACCCAGTGGTGCATAAAAAAGGGCTATATCAGTGCTCCTGGAGATCTGTATGCCAAGAGATCTGCCACTTAATGATGGGAAGAAATAGACAAAAGCTTATTCTTTCATTTCAAGGCAAAGGTGAGAGTGTGAGGCATATTATGGTGTTGCCTCCTATGTCTTGCTAGCTTGAGTAAATATGGAAGCTTGTGTAAGCATTATGGCTGCATCAGGGCATTGCAGTAGAGTCAGAGGAAGTCTGTTATTTTAAAACCCACAATATGAAAACAATCAAGGGGTCCAACCACTCAGGTTTTTGCCCTAGAAGGAACAGATGGGACCCACATACAACAGATGGAACTGTGAACCTGACTTCAGTGGGAGTAAAAATGCAGACATGAATGTGTAAAAAATATCATGCTCTAAGTGAAAGCAAAATATCATTACGTACTGTATGGAGTTTGTATCTACATGTCAGGGATTCCTTCTTGCTTGTTTTAAATGTAGTGATGGCTTTCAAGTACAATAACCAGTTCCTGCATGGATTATCAGAGATGCAGGGTGTTGATAATGTTTGATAAGGGTAATGAAACCATGGCTTTTGGCAAAAGTTACACCTTTGTTTTTGTTCAGTAATCTGTAAGGAAGAACAAGACACCTGGTATATGAGTTACAGAAAATGTCCTCAGACCTGGTGGGTTGCCAGGAAAAACTGCTGAGTGATTTCACTTCATGAAAGCTGGCAAATCCATAGTAGACTAAACCACTGCATGCCTTATTATTTGCCAGAGCCAGGTGTGCTGTATCTGTAAAATATGCCTTGCATGATGAGATTGGGACTGAGCTAACATAATATTATGACCTTTGTACCCAGTAAACCACGGTGGTAAACATAGACTGAACTTTTCTAACTCTCTGAATGTCACAGATACTGCCTCCATATTCCTTAATCAGACAGCAATTACAGCTACTGTTTTTATAAAATTGTAAATAATTCTGTGCATTGGTCCATGTAGTTGTTTTTGCAAAGAGATACCTATCAGCAACTGCACAGAGTAAAGGATACAGTGAAGTGTGTGAACTTGAAATAATGTGTCATATTCAAAGTTGCCCATGCCTTTTTCATAGTTGCATCTTTTCACATCTCAGATGTTTAGGAATATTGACACATGTATCATCACATTGTTTATTGTCTGTGGTGTTTTAAATAAAAAGATGAATTAAATCAGTAATAGTAATAGTAATAGTAATAGTAATAGTAATAGTAATAGTAATAGTAATAGTAATAGTAATAGTACTGTGCATAAAACAGCGCTGTTCAGGTATATGAGAATACTGGTCCTACAGCAAGGCCCTGACTGCATTATCCTGTATTCCACAGTTAGTGCCTACTTATTCATTAGGCTAGGTATTTTATTTTGAGCTGCATTTCCAGCAAAAAAAAAAAAAAAAAACCTATATGGACAGCCCTATCATAAATTGTGTATATAATACCATACTGTTTTCACAACAGCTTATTGGGCATTTTGGCTCATTTCTTAGGAAGTTGCATTATTTTATAGGCATACATTTTGTTTGTTGTCTATGTCTTTGCAGATTAAAGCTGGTCACAATAGTTGTTGCATTTTGAGATGCTTGTTCTTTGTATTGCTATACAAAGATGACACCACATTTTGTGACACAACTGGGTGGGGTAATGACTATACTGCTACATTGTAAATGATTCTGGCTGATGAAGGTGCTGTGTATTCTTGCAGTTAAAATGTTGCACTTGTCAACAAGGGGCTGCATCTTAAACATGAGGCAGAAAATGAACAAATTCTGTTTGGCACCTCATCCATCCCTTATGAGTCTAAAATTCTGTTCTTCTTTTACTGTGTGGTCTTTACACAAGATCCCAAATGGAGAAAATAAGGCTTATTTGACTCTAGTTCTACTTATCGTGCTGATACTGTGTTGTAGATAGGATTAATGATGATGATGATGATGATGATAATAATAATCATGATAATCATGTAGGTTTGCTTTTCTATGGTCAGTTTTGTCATGCGTAATCACGTCTACTGATATTTTTAAACTACTTCTGACCAACCTTGCCTTGGTTCTGCCATAATGAGGGCACTTTCAATACTATGATGGTTGCAAAAAACAAGATTTGCCTTTTACCTCTTTGGATGCACACAGTGGGCAGCTTCTGGTATTGATATTTTCACTTCTTATCCTCAAGTGCTAGAGGGTTTTATTTGAGGTTTGTTATTATGTTTCTGTCACTCTTTGGGGACCTGATTTGTGTGAGAAGTTTGTTTTATTATTGTAATGCTGACATCATGCAACTCTGCTACTCTTTCTTTCAGGAATGCATAATAAATGTTCAAAGGTTTATAGGTGACTACTAGGCTAGCTGCCTTTATGGGCCATGTTAAGCCTAACCAACTTCTCTTTCAATGGTGAGAAGGAAACCCTGTATCTTGTGACTGTAAGGCAAACACCTTAACCATTGTACTAAACCCCAATCCCTCATGATTCTTTAGCAGATCATTTAGAGACTATTTTTATTTGCCTTTATCTAGATTGGCTAAAACTCAATATGTCCAAAAATGAAGTATTGGCTTTGCATGCAGATAGATTTATCTGCTTTCTTATTTTTATCATGCTTTATCTCACATGACACTAAGCTATAGACTATGCTCAAAGTGCTTGAATCTTAGCATTGTCCTTAGTGATCAGCTAAAACTGGAAGGCTAGTTGTCAGATATGGTAAAGTCATTGTTATTTCATTGTATTAATGTAGGCAGAATCAAGCACTTGATACCTCCTGAGTATCTGTCTGTGGCCATTCATGCCTCATTCTCCTCACCATGACTGTTGCAATGTCCTTTACAGTGGGATTCCTGATACAAAGATTTACCAGTTACAGTTTGTGCAAGCATTTTCAGATATTGTACTGCCTTCCTAGATTTGTAGGCTCTTATTAAGCTTATGGCCAAGGAGACCATTGTGAAAGTCAGTCATTTCACCCAGTACTGGTGGGAGACTAATTGTGTTCCCATTAGGAAGATTTCATCACCTCATGTATCCCAGGATAAAATCTGAGATTATCCATCCAGTCATCCAAACTGGTTTTAAAGGCTATTAAGGAAGCACGGTGCTTGATGTGTAAGGCGAGCTTTTCCAGAAATAGGGGATACTTTAGGTTAGGTACCTTTCATGTCACCTGCTATGGTTAATGTTTCTGCACAGGTTCAGTTTTCAAGAATGGGTACTTGGTTTAAAACTGGTTCTATTTAGGTGAAAGAGTTCAAAGAGTAAAGTGGCATTCATTGCATGGAGATCAGTAGAGATGTCCATTAGGGCAAAGACAAGACTGAGGAGAAAGGTAGTGATCTTACTCTGTCAGAGCAACTAAGTGAACTAAAACCACAGATCTTTTTGCTGAGGTAATATAGAAGTCTCTTGCATGGAACAGCAGACAGCATTGTTGTCTCATAGCAAGAGATTCCCCAGTTCGTTTCTCACCTGGGTGCCTTCTGTGTGGAGTCTGCATGTCCTCATTTTGTTAATGGAGGTTTCCGCTGTGTTCTCTTGTTTCTTTCCAAATTCTAACATGCAGTAGGTGGACTTTAAATTGACCATATGTGTGAGTGTGCATGTGAGTGTGTGGTGTGGAAGAACTACAGCGGCAGGGCTAGCTACATAGAGGTGTACACCTTGGCTGTAGAGGATTGTCGCTGTTGAAGTGACACACCAATCCCACATGGAAAAATGGGATAAAGGGGTTATGGATGGATGAATACTGATGTCTGTGGGATTGGCTTAGGTGCTCAGGAAGGTAGATGCTGAAGGGAGCATTATATTCAATGATGGGCATAATAAGGGAGAATAAACTGGGAATATAACTTCTTTGGACTTATTGAGAAGTCACACAGAATTTGTTATGCAAGATAGAATGATTTTCTAACCACAATAAAGATGTTTCATATCATCTAAATTACAGAGTTGGTTCTTCCTTGCACAATTTACATTCCTCTTAACTGAAGGAGTTAATTTCCCCATGCTGTCAACCTCACAGATTTTTGCTGTCTGCAAACAGAGTGTAGTAGACCTGAAGATAATATATATCTGATCATTGTCAGGCTCTGCTTTTGGAAGGGTTATTATGGTGGCTAAGGGAATGCTTCTTATTGGGGTGCTTTAAGATCTTGTCATACTCCTTCCTTTCTTACATGACCCAGTAAATCACTTTTTGTTATTATTACAAACATTTTTTGTTTACTATTTCATTGCTTTATGTATCTGTTTATCTGTATTATAAGAGTGGTTGGTGTTAAAACACTTTAATACAGTTGAAAATGAAGTTGACCAACCTCCGAATACTCAGCTCCTCAGCACTAACGGCAAAGATTAGAGGTGTCAGTGAAAAAAATCTGCAAAATATGATATTTTTGTAGGGGGACTGTGGCCCATACCTTATTCAATGTAGCCTGCACTTCCTGACTTAAAATAATTAATTGAGAGACTGCTGACTACTAAGGAAAATGAAACCCTTGGCCACAGTAACCTTGTTAAAAATGTTGTCACTAATGTGGGAGATGGTATTTTTAATTGTAATTTTAGCAATACAAAGCTGGGCACTGCAAAGTTGGTCTACAATGTGTAGAATAGAGTAGTATAATTTTTGCACAATCTGTTTCAATGATAGTTAACAAAACTGTACTGCATTTATATATTTTGTTCATTGCTTATTGCTGGCCTCTGTCAGTCTGCAATATTTGCTTCTCATGGTTAGTTCAGTAGCTAGTTTCATGGTGGGGGTTGGCTTTGCATTCTATGGAGTCAGCCCACTGCAGGTGTTAGCTATTGGTCAACACCTCTGTGCTTATCTGATTGCCTGAGGATTTATTTTCTCTGTTTCACTTCTGGCACAAAGAGTTAACATTTCTGTTAAATTGTGCTCGGTATCAGAGCTGATATAGCAGAGCTAATTACCTGGCTGTGTTGAATTCTGTAACCATCTGAATATACCAAACTGATATAAGTATACTTTTTTGCACTTAATTTGTTTCAGTGATAGTTAACAAAACTGTACTGCATTTATATATTTGCTTCATTATTTATTACTGGCCTTTGTCTGTCTGCATTGTTTGTTTTTCCCGCCTTCCCAGCAAATGTTGTTGTACTGCTAAACTTCATGGCTTTAGAATTGTCTGTCCCTGCTGTAAATTTGATTTTGGTCACTCCTCCCATCTCATTTGTTCACTCAACTGAGTATAGTGAGCTCATTTGTGAAGGACTACCCTCCTTGCTTCTTTGAATTTGGACACTCCTCCCAGTACTGTCCCATTTGATCATGCAACTGAGTGCAGCAAAATCATTTTTGAAGGCCAACTCCCTTAGTTTCTTAATCTTGAACTATCTTTTCTTTTCTCCCTCTGTACTTAAAAAATTTACGTTTTATTTAGCTGCTTTTACTGTAATTGCATTCTTCCTACTTAATTACCTTATTTTTTTGTGTGCTCTTAAGTGTTCAAGTGCTTTTATTCTCTGCTGCATTTATTACTTCTTGTTAATAAGCTGATTAAATTTGTCTGTTATTCTAAGGATCTTAGTTTTGTTTTTAGCACTTGTGCTTCAGGCCAGTTACTTTACAATTAATGAGGTTATTACAGTCTACACTCTTGTGGACAAACCCTTATCACAACCCCCTCTCCATAAGTCCACCCAAGTATTTTGAACTCAGTTTCTTCTGCCAGCCTAGTTGACATGGGCATACTGAGACAGTGTAGCAACTGCCTCATGTTTACTGACAGTCCTCTTCTCCTAGCATAAAATTCTTTGGGTCTATATTAGTACATCGAAGTATTACTACTTCAAATGTACTAATATCAAACCCTTTGCATTGAAAGCTGAAAATAGCGAAGCTGCAGAATATCGAATACTTTCCTAGGGAAAGTATTCTGTGGGCTGTTTCTGCAGCTTCGCTATTTCCTCGACTGTGGAGCAAAGGTTATGGACCGGGTTAAGGTAAGTGTGCGAATGAAGGTGAGTGTGCGATAGGGACCGTAGGGTTAGGGAGCGGGTAAGGTGAGTGTGTGATAGGGACTTTAGGGTTAGGGAGCGGGTAAGGTGAGTGTGCGGTAGTTACGGACCTTAGGGTTAGGGTTGGGTTAAGGTAAGTGGATAGCTAGCAGTGCATGTATGGTTTAGTGTAGGGTTTTGTGAAGTGTATGTGTGTTGATTATGTATTTTGGTGTGCTTGTGTTGTGTGTATGTTTGCTAGAACAGCAATTTTTTTCCCTGAGTGTTCGATGTTGTGGTGTTTTGAGTGAAATGGTTCGATATTAGAACATTCAATGTAGTAATACTTCAATGTTCTAATATAGACCCTAATTCTTCTACTTGTGAGAAATGCATCTACATCAGTAACTTGGAATCCATGCTCTATCACGCCACAGTCAGTACTCTTGACAAAGAGGAGATTGCCAGCACAAACACCACGCCATTTACATCACATAGCTAAGCACAACACCCACCCACCTATGCAGAGGTCTTCAATAAAAACTTACCTAAACAGCAGAGACTACCCAAACACACTCAAAAACATTCCACACACAACACCAAACACATCACACACAGCAGACAACACACCAGTATCTCACAAACACAGCCCATAAGGCAAAACAATAAACCAATACAGCCCACAAGGCATAACAATAAACCAAACATACAAGTCATTGGTGATTCAATTGTGAGACACACCAATGTCCCTCTCACCAGGCTCAACAAGGAGAAGGTCACGGTCAGTTGTCTGTCTGGTGCCAGAATCCACCACATCACGCATGCACTTTTTCCACAACAAGCAAGTACAAGTATGACTCTGTCATTGCCCATGTTGATGTGAATGACTTGAGACATACCTCTCTGGACTATATGAATAGAGACATGATTGAGCTCTCAGAGTATGTGCCCCAGGCAGGTATGACCCTAGCCATAAGCAGCATCCTACCTTCACCAAGAGTGATACAACAATACCAACAAAAAATAATTGACTTCAGCAATTGGCTTCATTTCTGGTGTTATTCCAAGGGGATCCAGTATCTGTCTGCCTAGGATGACATGGTTGACAGGCCTCGATGCTTTGTCAGAGATGGCCTCCACCTGTCACCACTTGGATTTCAGATCCTGGCCAAGGCTCTTGCCTCCCCCATTGTGCTGTTTTTAGGCAATGTCTCAAAAACGAATCTTCTAACATAAAACATTGTCAAAAAGCAAATTGATGGTCATGCTGCTTTACGCCAGGAGCCTTAACCTGAAAATGCACTCACTGGAGGCTCTCCTTGCACTGGAAGATGATGATGTCTGTGTAGTCACAGAAACTTGGTTCATGGCTGTGGAGAGCACTCCTGCCTTACCAGGCCATACCTTATGCCACACATTTCAACCCCAAAATGAGGTTGGGAAGACTAAGGGTGGTGTGGTTTCTATCTTCATTAAGGACAGGCACACCTCCAAACTGGTTTGCCAGCATGATGCACTGGAACTACTCTTACAGTTGGCAAGACACACATCTAAGTTATAGCCAGCTATAGATCCCCTCTCCATGACTCCGGACACCCACTTCTCCTTCGTGGATCTACTTTACTCCATCAAGGTACCCCCTAACACCCTGATCTTTTGGTGACTTCAACTACACCACCATAGACTGGGTGAACTATTCCTGCACTAATGCACCCAACGATTCCTTGACTTCATCAATTCTAATGAACTAGACCCGCTTGTGTCATCCCCCACAAGGTGAGATAGCATTCTGAACTTGGTTCTCTCCAACATGGGTGACTGCTGCATCACTTCCATAATATGTAAAACAAAAAAGGCGCACCAGGAACAACTGCAGACCACCGATTTGTTTATTTATTTAACCAAAATTGTACTAAGCGCTTTCACCCACACACATCAGGGCATCTTCAGAGTACTGACAATCCTTGTGTTGAACCTCTTTTTAAATCCTTATGTAAATTAGATAATTGAACAATTAAACAATTAAACAAATTATTACCTACGCAGCTAAAAATTCTTAAAGGTACAATCAGCAAAAATGAACATAAACAGCCAGGACTTGTGCAAACTTGTTAATTTGTATATGTAATAAAACCTTCTTGTCAAAAACTATGTATATGTAATACCAATAAATAAAAGTAAAAATACATATATAAATATCTAGATAATAGTATAAATCTAAATAATTATTAAATATAAACAATTGTTATACAATCCAGCATAAAATCATTCATTAAAAATTTCCTAACATTAAAATTCATATTGTTATACAAAATATTTAAAACATTAAATTATCAGATGTTAACCTAATACATACAAGATCAAATAAATTGAGACTTGTACTTTAGTATACTTGATATAGAAATATGTTCGTTAATACCAGGGCTAGAACTTGCATTTAGCCGTAATTGCCATAAACATTCTTTAGCCTCAAGTAAGGTGTTATCATCACCACCTTTGTTATTATTGTAGTATACAATTCTGTCAATAACAAAGAATAAAAATCTCTTAAAATTCTGGCATCTTAGACTATGCATATAAAGAGAACTAGTATTTTTCTGTTTTTTAATGTCTCTAACATGTTCCACTATCCTTTCTCGAAGTTTCCTTATCGTTTTGCCAACATAAAAGGCTGGGCATGATGAACATATAGCTAGGTACACTACCATTTTTGTGTTGCAATTATAATGACCTAATTGTTTTGCCAAAATTTTGTACTGCAACATATGGTCCATCATTAATAAATTTACAAGTATGGCATGCCCCACATTTGCTCATCGAAGATGTGTTGAACATATTCTCATTATTAACTGCCTCAAAATGTTCTTTAAGATTCATCCCCCTACTATAAGTGACCTTGGGCCCAGTCCCTAAATTATCAATAAGGTCACTGTTATTCTGGAGAATACTTATCCAGGTCTCATGTACTATATTAACTATCCTGGGTGATATATCATTAAATGGTATAATAAAGGTGTCATTTCTAGTAGTGTTATTAGTCCTAGATATACTGTTGTCAAAACTGTACTTTAATATAGGTTTGTATATTTGATGTCTTTTAATATAAATCTCTTCACTAACTTTAACAATTAATTCTAATGGATAACCTCTATCCAGAAACATATCTGATAATATTTTAATCTCATTGTAAAAATTAATTATCTTCACTAATAATTCTAGAAAATCTGACCATCTGCCCCTTTACTAAATTATTTTTCTGGTAATAGGGATGGCAACTATCAAAGTGTAAAAAAGAATTGGAATGAGTTTTTTTTCCTAAAAATACTTGATTCTAACTTGCCCAATGTTTTTATAGAATAAAATATCTAAATACTCACAATTGTTGTCAAATATCTTAAAAGTGAAATTCAAAAAACTAGATGTCGTTTTTAGAAAATTTTCAAACTTAATAAGCATTTCTCTGTTGCCCTTCCAAAAAATAAGAATGTCGTCCAGGTACCTTAAGTAAAGGGCAATGTTAGGCCAGAAACTAGAAGTAAAAACACTTTGTGTTTCCCATAAGGCTAACACCAAATTGGCATAAATGGGGGTGCATCTAGCTCCCATGGCCACACCTGTACTTTGTTTATAATATTCACCATTAATAAACATAAAATTGTTTTCAAGTACAATAGCCATCAGTTCACGTAACAATTTGCATTTAGCCTTATTAGACTCACTAAATTTCAGCAAACTTGTCTCAAACATTTCAAGACCTAAGTCATGAGGAATCACTGTGAATAGGTTGACAACATCAATAGTTACCATTGTCATATCGTCTTCAATATCAACAAAATGTTCTCTAGCTTTTTCTAGACAATGCCAGGAATCTTTTAATATATGAGGCAGATGTTTTAAAGTTCCCTTACAATGCAAATCTATATAAGCAGCAATGGCTTCAGTCTTTGAACTTCCATAATATGTTCTTTCCTGGTGAGATCGGATCATCAGTCTGTCTCATTCAAAGTTTCTATCCCATCCAGCCCCCCCCCCCCTCCCAGTCAAGCTAAAAAACTTCTCAAAAGCTGACTACAACCTCCTAAGGGTGGGTATCAGTAGCTTCACACCACTGCCCCCCTCAGATGATTCAGACAACTATGCTGAACAGTATGTCAGTGCAGTACACAAGCACCTGCACAAGTGCATGAACTCAGCCATATCAAACAGAACTAAAACCTGCTCCTCAAGGAAACACAAATCCTCTATCAACAGGCTTTACAACAAAAGGAAGAAACTCTTGTTTAAGGGTAAAAAGGAACAAATTCCAAATTGGAAAAACTTCCTCCTTAGCCACAACAAGTAAATTAGATCACTAGTGAAAACATCCAAATCCAATTATGAATCCAAAGTAGCCTCCAAAACAAAGGGAAACCACAAAGCCTACTTCAGTTACATCAGGAACCTCCATGGCAAAACCCAGGTTTGTTCTGAATTAGTACTTAACAGTATCACTTACACTGATCCTGTTGACTTAGCCAACCTGCTAGCAGAAAGCTTCAGTGCAAACTTCAACCCCCTCGTCCCCAACAAAGGCCCTTTCGCCATTCCCGATACTTGTCCCAAACCTCACATCTCTGTAGATCAAGTGTTAAAGACCCTACCCAAGGCAAAGAACACAGCTTCCATGAGACCTGATAGTAACCCAGGTTGTATTCTGCACCACCTCCCGCAAGAACTAGCTTTGTCATTGAAAACCCTATTCAACCACAGCCTAAGCACAGGCTTCATTCTAGCAGAGTGGAGAACTGGCACTGTCATCTCCCTGCACAAAGGCAGCGCCACTACTGACCCTGGAAACTATCACCCCATTAGCTTGACAAGTCTGATCTGTAAAGCCATGGAGTGTATTATTATGGATCTCATAAACAACTACATAGGCAATCTCCAAGCAGTTGACCCCACCCAGTTTGGATTCATCTAGGGCAGATCTTACCTCTTGAACCTGGTTGACTTCTTTATGACTGTCACCAAGGCCTGCAAGAGGTAAAGTCAGTACATACAGCTTACCTTGACTTGGCCAAGGCCTTTGACACAACCCCCACTAAGGCATCATCAAAAAGCTAACACAACTTGGCATAAATCCCTGTCTAATCAGGTGGGTGGCCAAATGGCTCACCGACAGGAGCCTCAAGATCAAAATAGGCACCTCCACCTCCGAAAGCAGACCTGTCACTAGTGGAGTTCCTCATGGATCTGTCCTGGGACCCCTACTGTTTGGCATCTATTCTCAGAGGTCCAGACAATGACAAAAGGCCTGTGGCTGAACAAGTTTGTGGACAACTGTAAGTTGAGTATTGTCATTGACTCCCCAAATGATGTTAACATACTGCAAGAGGGTCTGACAGCAACTAATGATTAGTGCCAAAGTCATGTACTCAAGTTAAATGCAAAAAAAAAAATATATCATCATACCATTCGGCAAAAACCTGGCCCCTACTGATTTCCACATCAACAGCAACCCCCTAAACATTCAACCTATGGTGAGAGACCTTGGTACTCAGGTTGACAAAAATCTCACATTCGACCATCATGTAATGGCAGTGGTCAGAAAAACCTTTTACTTGGTTCATCTCATAAGTAAAGGGATTGCACCAGAAAAAAGGAGGTTATTACCTCTCTATACTCCTCCCTCGTTAGAGCAATAATTGAGTATAATGCGCCATTTGGCATGTACCTCTCCAAACATCTGCAACAACTGGAAAGGCCACAGAAATACCTCTCAAAGAGAATCCATGGCCTCCAACACCTGTTTTATGTGGACAGTCTCAATAACTATCACTCTTCTTGGTACTGTACAGATTGCTCAGAGGTGATCTGTGTCTTGCCTACAAGGCAATCTTGGACCCTGCCCTACTAGAGATGCTCCGTATCTGTAAGTTTAGCTCCTCATGCATTATCTACTCAAAAGACCTGAATCTAATATGCGACAGCAACAAAACCTGCAGGAGAGATGGGTTTGTCTCCCAGAGGCTGCTCTGTCTCTGGAATAGACTTCCCATACACATTAAACAGAGTACCTCACTGACACTTTTCAAGCGCAACCTTGATGAGTGAATGGGAAACCACAAATTTGTCCCAAGGGTTCCACCTGTGTCCCTCACTGACAGAAGTGACAGGTGCTGACTGAGGTTTTTTTGGGGGGATAAACTCTAGGCTAGGCTTGTAAGAGCCTCAGGGCGATTAGCCAATTAACCTCCTATGATCCTATGAATATAATAGCAGGACCAGATGCTCTTAGGTTGGAAATATGATAAAGTTTTAATAGGATGAGTGAAACAGAGTAAATGTTAGTTAGCAGAGTAAAGGAAGAACTAGGGGAGGATCTTTCAAAAAAAGTAAGTATGAGTGGCCTGTAATATATGAGTGCTTGGAGGCAACTGAAAGAGTAGTGATTATAGGATGGCACTTGTTGTAAGGAGATCCAGTTTTACTGTGGAAGGGAATTTTGCATTAGTTGGGTGGAGGATGTACACATTGGGTAGGTGCTAGATTTGTGCAAGGTATAGAATATGCAACAGTTAATGTGACAGAGTAGTAAATACCTTCCAAGAGGATGGAATTAAGAAATAGGGTTACCACCTTTTCAAATGCCCAAAGTGGGACATCTTTGGTGCAAACATCAGGTTTTGCAGGCCGAAACATACCCCTGGCCAGAACAAAGAACAGAACTTCACTTTTTTGCCTATATAAAAGCTTATTCTTGTAATGTTTTCGTTGCTTATTCTGTTTCCTATAGCATTTAGGGGGTTCAGATACAGAATAACTGTTTATGCAACTATTACATAAACTATAGGAAATAAATTTGTCCTAAAATCTCAGGACATTTGCCATTTTTACAATTTTTTTGCAGGACACAACTGCCCAAAGAGGGACTGTCCCTCGCAAAGTGGGACAGGTGGTAACCCTATTAAGAAAGAGAATAAAGAATATAACTGAACAAAAGAATGAAGAGTAAGTCAGTTAGAGATCATGCTGAAGCAAAATTATCCAGAGTGTAGTGTAAATTAAATACACTGCATCCTTCGAAAGTTCAATCTTTTAATTCAAAAATACTTGACTACATGAGTGCTTTCATCTTAAAATTAAAAAATGTCATCAGATAAAATACATGAAACAACTTCCTCTTTAAAGGTACTGCTTTGAGCAATAGAATTCAAGAAACCCCATCATATGACTACTTCATGTGACTACCAAGCTTCCTTACATGGGACAACCCTGTGATAGTAACCTTTCAGTCATTTAAATTTAAATTTGACTAAAAGATATGCTAAGTTTTAAAACTAAAATTAATTTAAGAAATAAATACATAAGCAAAAACTGTAAGGTAATATTTTATGTTTTATACTGTGTGTTGTTTATAAAATTCAACATTAAATGTTAAGATTAAAACACGTTATCTTTGCAGTGCTTTTAACTTAAGCAAGCATGCAATAGATAACTGCTCATTTAAATTTGGCCACAGATCTGCTTTCAGGAACAGTTACCAATATAGCTTGCGCTTTTCAAGGGCGGGTGTCCATGCCCCCCAGCATTTAATAGCACTTGTTCCAAAATCACAAATTTAAACTGATGTCCAGGTGTACACACGTGCCCTATATAGCCACTTAAGCAAAGGTACTGACTCAGCTGTTCCTGACAGGACCAAAACCAGGAGCTCCTGAAAAAAAAACAACCCACCCTGGTGGACTGCAAGTATAAATATGGTATATAACAAAAGATAGAAACTGATTATCTAAGAACAAGAGGGAACTTACTCAACAGAGGAAGAATACCCTCCACAGCTTGAATAAGCAAATCAAATACATTGAAAAGTCCTCTAAGGCTAGTTATGAGACTAAATTAGCATCCCTAGCTAATGCTCAGCTGTGTGCAAAACTTATAGTATATGGTACCACTCATAAATAACCTGAGGAAATTGCCAACCTGCTTAGCTGAGAAATTTGGCAATAACTTCACTGCTGTTATCCCCATCAGCAATATCCAAAAGCATTCTTGACCCTAGTCCTTACTGAGTATCTCTAAAGAACAGGCCATACAAATGCTCTCCAAGGCCAAAAACATGACCTCTGTGGGATCAGATAACATCCCAAGCTATTTACTAAACAATCTAAAACAGGACATAGTGGAATTCTATTTAACTATAGCCTGAGCACTGGCTTTGTTCCAACAGAGTGGAGAACAGCAACAGTAATCCGCTTGCACAAAGGGGGGGGGGGTCCATAAACCAACCTGGGAAACTATCGACCCATCAACCTAACCAGCCTTATCTGCTAGGCCATGGAAAGAATCATCATGGACCTAATCAGTAAGAACATAGATGACCTTCAAGCTCTTGACCTGACCCAGTTTGGTTTCATCAAGGGTAGATCCTGCTTATTAAACCTGGTGCAGTTCTTTGAGAATGTCACCAAAGCCTTGGATGAGGGCAAAGCAGTGCATACTGCCTATCTTGATTTGGCCAAAGCTTTGACACAATTCCCCAATCAGGAATCACTGAGAAACTCTCTCAGCTGGAGATTAACCCATGTGTCACTAGATATGTAGCCAACTGGCTAATCAACAGAATGTACACTGTCAAAGTTGAGGAGGCCAACTCCACCAGTAGACCAGTTACCAGTGGGGTACCACAAGAATCTGTGTTCGTCAAGGGTAGGTTCTGCTTATTAAACCTGGTGGACTTCTTTGAGAATGTCACAAAAGCCTTGGATGAAGGCAAAGCAGTACATACTGCCTATCTTGATTTGGCTAAGGCTTTTGACACAAGTCCCCACTCAGGAATTACTGAGAAACTCTCCCAGCTGGGGTTAACCCATATGTTACTAGATGGGTAGTCAACTGGCTTACCAACAGAATGCACACTGTCGAAGTTGGGGATGCCAGCTCCACCAGCAGACCAGTTACCAGTGGGGTACCACAAGGATCTTTGCTTGGGCATCTACTGTTTGGAATCTATTTCTGTGAAGTCCAGGTGAAAGTAGATGGCCTCTGGCTTGCCAAGTTAGCAGATGACTGTATACTGGGCACAATTATAGAGTCTCCCAATGATGTTAACATATTACAGAAGTGACTGACACAGACAAATGATTGGTGCCAAAGTCAGACTAAAACCAGATGAAAAAAAGCCTCATTATCCCCTTTGGCAAAGAAGTAGCCCCTGCTAATTATGATATAGATAGCATGCCTCTAAGTTCAAACCCAGTGGTGCAAGACCTGGGAACACAGGTTGATACAAATCTAAACTTTGATCACCATGTGTCCATAGTGGTAAGGAAGGCCTTCTGCATTGCACATCTCATAAATAAGGGCATTACATCCAAGACTAAGGAGATTATGACTCCACTGTACTCGACCCTTATCAGACCACTAATTGAATACAATGCTCCTTTCTGTATGTACCTCATCTGACATCTGCAGCAACTGAGGAGACCACAGAGATTTCTAACCAAGACAATCTTGGGCCTCCAAAACATGTCATATATGAAAAGACTGAAAGCCCTGCCACTGTACTCTGTATCATACAGGATGCTGAGAGGTGACTTGTACCTGGCCTGCAGGCCAAACTCTGACCCTGCCCTAATGGCAATGCTGCACATCTGCAAAGCAAATGGACCAAGAGTCAGTCACTCCAGAGATGTCAACCTAGCCTGTGACACTAACAGAACATGTTGTGCAGACAGATATATCGCCCAGAGACTGCTGCTCCTTTGGAATAGGCTCCCATTTCACATGAAGCAGAGCTCCTCAATGACCCTATTTAAGAGCAACATTGACAACTGGATGGGTGACCGTAAATTCACCCCGGGGGTGGCACCTATGTCCCTCATGGACAGGGACATTTGGTACTGATCATAGAATTGCACTAACAATGGCAATCTAACTGATCAATTAGGGTACATGGGTTTATTCACATGGCTAGGCTTGTAAAGGCCCTATGGCCATTAGCCTAGTAACCTCCTATGAACCTATGAACCTATAATAGTTAAGGTCTTTACCTCACAGATAAAAAGGTATAAGTTTGATTCTGACCTCTGGTTATTGGCTAGGCTTGTAATAGTTTCCAGACTGCTAAATGAACTCAAATTCATAGTCATCTTCCAAAACACCAATTTGGGGATTACATCTCTGTCATCTTTTTGTCCTTATTCTCACTGATATCAGCACAACTACCTAATCCCTCAAGTGATTAAATACCCCAAACAGCTAGCTCCATTGTTTTACTTCAGACATGTTATAGTAAAATTAGTTAAAAAAAACTTCTTCAAATGTTAGAAAACAAGTTCAGTCCTAACCTAAATACCACACATCACCACTTCTTAAAACTTGCACACCATACAACCATAAATTATCTGACATACATTGTCAGCCTGTTGATCTGTATGGATATTATAGGAGCCCTATTTAAAGATGCACTCATTGTTTGTTTCCCTAAGATGCATCACTGGGGTGAGGCCTCAAGATTATAAACCTATTTCCATAGTATGTTTCATTACAAAAATATTAACAAGTACAGTTTACAACCAAATAATTGAATGCATCCGCTCCTATGGTCTACTGATAGATTCTCATCAAGGATTCCATTTCTGCATTATGTACAATAACAAATCACATGCTCTCCTACGTGGAGGAGTGACAGAACTGTGCAGGAAAATTCATTGACATAAAAATAGCTTTTGAAAGAGTCAACCCTGATATTACAAAAGCTACAACAAGCATGATTCAGTTCAAAAGCAAACATTTGTCTCTACATCTCAGAGCATACATTCTCAGTAGGAAACAATGACCAGCTCTCATCTACAGGAACCGCCACCTCTGGAGTCCCACAAGGATCCATTCTGGGTTCAATTCATTTGCTGATAACATCTTAATGTACTACTCATCCCCCACAGTTAAGGAATCAAAACATACCCTCCAAAAGGACATATCCTTTATTTCTGAATACCTTACTTACAATACAGTCCAACACAACCTCACAAATTAATTTTTAATTAAAATGAAGCAGTTTTGCTTTTTGTACTGCTCATAAGCTAAAAAGTATTCATGCTATCAATATATTTCACACAAACTTGAAAAAAATCCTCAACAGTAAACCTGTCACTATGTGGGTTTACATTAGGATTCTTCACTACCACACTAAACATGTAGTTGAGAAAGTACTTACTTAACTAAACGGCTATTATCCAGTTTCAAACTACCTTACTTGTGAAGCTAGAGCAGCTTTAGCAAATGGTGTTCTTATACCTAGATTAAAATGCAGCCCACCCCTGCTGGCCTTCAGGCCTTTTCATACTACTAATCTCCTACAAATGACTGTTAATAAAATATGCACCCTTGTACCAGATGGACAGCACCACTGTCCATCCCTGAAAAAAGCTATCTGGCTCCGACCAATTACTAGGGCTACCTTTTTACTTTTTTTTAATACTCAGACTAATTAACCTCCGATACTGCCCCCCTCTCTCATTGACATCACCACTTTATACAAACCTTGCTGGAAGAAATGCAGTGGCTAAAATTATTTGAACATGTTTGTTTCTACAAACTGGAACAGTCCCCTCAAGGAACTATGAAGTGGAACAGATTACAATACTTTTAGAGACATGCTCAAAATATCTTTTAACCTTAATGCTTTACAGCTGTAGCAGGTTAACATTTCCCATCCCAGCTATATACTTCTTATACTTCCTTTGTAATCCTCCG
This sequence comes from Protopterus annectens, assembly GCF_019279795.1. Taxonomy (NCBI): domain Eukaryota; kingdom Metazoa; phylum Chordata; order Ceratodontiformes; family Protopteridae; genus Protopterus; species Protopterus annectens. Next base: position 293,437,462 of record NC_056735.1, read on the forward strand.
CAGATAACTTCTGTTAGTTTGTTTGTGTGTGTGTGTGTGTGTGTGTGTGTGTGTGTGTGTGTGTGTGTGTGTGTGTGTGTGTGTGTGTTTGGGTGTGTACGTGTATGTGTATGCATGTTACTGTATGTGTTGTTTGTCTGAGATATGTTGTGTAGTGGTAGCATTACGGGAAGGCTAAGGTAAGTGAAGGGCTGAGGTTAGGGATAGGGGTACGGATTGGGATAGCATGTATTAGTTTGATGAAGCAGGATGGCAAAAGCAAGCTCAGAGGTCTAATCTCTCTAACATATCCCAGACTGCCTCAGTGCCAATGGGGCAAGTGTAGTACACTCCCCAGTGGGAAGCATCCAGGGACGATCTCACAAGAAACCCAAACAGCATGAACTGACTCCTGTCAGCCTGGAGAAACAGTGGCTGTACTCTGGGATTCCATCAGACTGTTAAGCTAATCATTGCATTACCCTTAGTGAGCTCAGTTACTCTGAAAATGAACCTCGTTTTTTTGTTCCAGGGATCTAATTTGTTTAGTCACTACCCAGAACTCAAGGCCTTCGGTGAAGATGGGCACACAGACTGCCCTGTAAACTTAGGCATACAGATTGCCCTGCAAACTGGGAGTTTCATACCATAACTCAGTTCTGTCTTCACCACCACAGTCCGGTACAACACCTGCAGCACCACCATCACTACACTGATGTGATGGTCAATCTCCTGGTCTGCTCATTACATTCACGTCCGGTACAACACCTGCAGTGCCACCATCACTACACTGATGTGATGGTCGATCTCCTGGTCTGCTCATTACATTCACGTCCGGTACAACACCTGCAGCACCACCATCACTACACTGATGTGATGGTCGATCTCCTGGTCTGCTCATTACATTCACATCCGGTACAACACCTGCAGCACCACCATCACTACACTGATGTGATGGTCAATCTCCTGGTCTGCTCATTACATTCACATCCGGTACAACACCTGCAGCACCACCATCACTACACTGATGTGATGGTCGATCTCCTGGTCTGCTCATTACATTCACGTCCGGTACAACACCTGCAGCACCACCATCACTACACTGATGTGATGGTCGATCTCCTGGTCTGCTCATTACATTCACGTCCGGTACAAAACCTGCAGCACCACCATCACTACACTGATGTGATGGTCGATCTCCTGGTCTGCTCATTACATTCACGTCTGGTACAACACCCGCAGCACCACTATCACTACACTGATGTGATGGTCGATCTCCTGGTCTGCTCATTACATTCACGTTGAGGTAGTTTTTGAATCAGCTTGTAGTTGTGTTTTCCAAGCCAGTAGTGAATTTTGATAGAAACAAATCATGATGAAAAAAGATGAAGGTTTTATGCAGCTCAAGAAACACAATGTAATTATTAACGTTATTAAACGTAATATAATCAGTGACTGTGTAGAGTGCTGCTGTAGAACTAAAGCAGGGGTGAAAGTCATGTAGGGAGTTGGTTAGGATTGTGTTGAACTGTAGTTATGGTAATATTTGAGGGTAACCATTTGAAATGTTGAGACCCACTAGAATGGTTGACTTTGGAATAGACTGCCCAAACATGTCAAGCAGAGCACCTCTTTGGCCCTCTTCAAAAGGAACCTTGATGACTGGATGGGAGAAAGGAAATTCACCCCAGGGATCACGTCAGTCACCCTGCTAGACAGGGGTCCAGGGAAGTAAATAGTGTGGGAAGAAATAGACAGGGAATTGTTATGGCTAGGCTTGTATAGGCCCTAGGGCCGATAGCCTAGTACCAAACTATGAACCTATGAACCTATAAGCTGTCTGTGCTGCCATCAAAGGCAGATGTGTAATACATTAGTGATTAGTATGAAAGTGGAAGTTCAGCCTCTGCTTCTGTTGTCAATGACAGATAAGTTAGGAGTTAGCAGAGAAGAACTATTTGCATTTCCTCACATCAGAGGCTGCATTTATGCTGAGGTATGATAAAATGATAGAAGACAGACTGGAGGCTGTTTTGCCTCCTGATAATATGCCTCTACTGAGGCCAAACTATTATTGTCATGTGAAGAGAATTTACTATAGGCATTTAAAGGCAATTATTCAGTTTATGAATTTGTTATCCAGGGTTGAACATTGGTCTCAGCAGTCCATTAGCAGGTTTAGCTCTGGTGTACAGCTGCACACGTTTGAAAAAAAACATTAAAACAAAACTAGTAACAAGGGGAGAAATGTATACATTTAGTGTGAAAAAACAAAGTTGCATTGCAAACTGAAACATATAACAGTACAGATGTTGCTGAACAAAAATCAGTTTTGTTGATCATGTCTTGAAAATGTGGAACTTATAGATGGAACTCATAGCAGACAGCAAAGGCCACTGTTATGCTTCAAAAACATTTTTGAGATGGGTGTGCATAGTTGCAGGAAGGGCAAGGTCTACAAGTCTGCAGTTAAAACAGAAAGTTTTAAAGAGTTAAGAAAAAAGACAATTTAAGACTAAAATAGACTTGTAAATCATTAATTGATGCAATTTGTCTAGGAAAATAATTTAGATGAGACTTCTGGTTACTTAGGGTTGCAAGGGTGGAGTGTATGTAGGATAGGGATTAGTCTCAACTATTTCGAGAGTTAGCTGGTTTATATTAAATTGGGAGCATGGTATTTTTGGTTGATTGTGGTAGAGTTGCTATGAGTTGTAATTTTATCATACTTGTTTGAGTTAGGGCTAATTTGTGGAAAGATGTGTGCTTAGTATAAATCTAATTATACATGGGATGGGACTGGAATTGCAGTAGAAGAGGAGTGAAGATTTCCTGAAGAGAACTGTGATGCAAAAAATCATTAAGGTAGGCAGTCTAGTTTAAATACTTTATTATTTGATTATTAGTTAGCATAATCCAGCCAACAAGTAGGCTATCTTGCTCACTGTTAATTGACTACTAGAGTAGCCTAACCTGCACCTGTATTAAGAGAATGCAGGAGCAACAGGCAATGTGGGCAGGTAAACAGAATGAGTGGAGGATGAACTACTGGCTTGTTAACAAACTAGCAATAACTGGGAACAGGCAATGGACTTTCTGCCCTGGGACTCCCAGTGATACCGTTAGTGGAGTAATACACAAATACAGAGGTACAAGTAATTTAGGTCATGCAACTTATACAGAAGATTAGTCTGCAGGTCCCTTGACAGACAGAAAAGAGTCCTCATATTTGTTTGGTGAAGGTATTTCAAAGTCTTTACTTCGCACATTTCAGGCTGCTAGGACACTTTTACTGTTCTTCTAGTTGTTTCAATCCACAGGATGCTGGCTGAAGAAGAGCTAACTGTTCAAGATTTGATACTTGGGTTTAGCTGTCTGGCAAGCGCAGTTAGCCTGGGTTATGTAGCAGCTATATTTAGCAGTGTTTGCATGGCATATATTGAATAAGATAGGGCAGTAATTAGTTGCAGAGTTAACTAGTAAAGTAAAAAAGGAGAAAGTTTTCAGTTTACATGCAGGCAGTAATTATATATATATATATATATATATATATATATATATATATATATATATATATATATTTTTTTTGCATGCTTATACAATTAGAATCTCTTTTGTATTATGTTGTTTCATTTTCTTTTTCACACTGTACAATCTCTTACTTTGTATGTATACTGTGAAATTGTCTTTGTTTACATTTGTGAATCCTATTACTGTAATAAAAATGTGTGACTAAGCTTTGTTCTTGGAGCTTTTCTCCTCGGGACTCCACTGAAAATGGGCCTGTGCTCAGTTGGATCAACCCGGTTAACAAATGTGAAATAAATAAATAAATGTTATTTATTTATACATATATATATATATATATATATATATATATATATATATATATATATATACAGCAAAACAAAACACAGTAAAATGCTATAAATTCACTAACTAACCAAGTAAAAATACTTACAGAAATGAATTAATATTTTCAAAGTAACTACCATACTGTAGAACTTCATTTTATACATAGAATTTCATACAGTAATGGCCAAATGCTCATTGACATGAATTTGGCTAGCAGCACAGTAAAATGTTCATTAACATTAAATGCATTAACACTGCTGCTCAAGCTTTTAGCATTTGAGTTGTTTATGCTGTTTTACGTGACATTTAGGTTTTTTTAGGTACAAATAATTGCTCTATGCAACTATCAAAAAAAAAAAAACCTTAGGGAATATTATTTCCTAGAAATCTTAGGACATTTCATTATGTTTCATGTTTTTTTTTTCCCTCAGGACATAATTACCCATATAAGAACTATTGTGCATAAAGACCCAAGCATTTTCTTTCACTCACATAATATTGAGAAATAAAATAAAATAAACTACTTAAAAATCCCTTTTAAAATCTATTTTCCAGTTAGGTCTGTATTTCAAGAGCAGTTTCACTAAGACAACTCATCAGACTTGCTACTGACAGAGAGGTGTAACCTGTTATTTGTTTATTTATATTTTTGGAGGGCTGTATCTCTTACCACCTTAAGTGGAGTGGTAGTGATTTACCATCCCACCTACCTTCCTTAAATGTTCCAACTCCAGGATCACACCATTTTTTTAGAAAGGGAACAATTTTTATGAGTTGTCCTACTGAATGAAACTACTCCTGATAAAATGGAGTGGTCTCCTATTTTCACCATGTTGAGTGTAACATCCTCTGCCTTTTGTCTGTGGTATGAACTCAGGTGGAATAATTCAGTCATTATCTACAAGTCTAATAATCTATAAGAATTCAGTGAGGAGGTAATGGTCAAAGGCAATGAACGTAACACATGCTGTAGCTTAGCAGCTTAAAGAGTCTAATGCCAAAAGAATGACAATTATAAAAATCCGTATTTTTTTATATTGCGACCTGTTCCTGTAAAGTAGCAATGACTTAACCTTTCACTATAATACATTGGTCACCAACTCATTTTGAGATATATGCCTAGAGATGGTTGAATATATACAGACTGTTAAAACAAATGTATGGCATTTTTTACTTTATCTGCATTGCTCAAAAAAGTAAATTGGCAATGGTAGCAGATAATAGCATACCGTGAAAGTATATGTGTTCGGTATCTGAATAAGGCTTTGCTTATAGTGCATAGAGCTTGCTTTACTGTATAGCCCTGACAGAGGGCTGCAGGCGAATGTGTTAACAAGCTGGCCAACTCACTACAGTAAACAAACAACAAATCAGCTATAGACAACACACTGTGCACATGGTTATATTTGTATTGTTACATTGTGCAAATTACTAACGGGCATTAGTATGTAACAATTCTGTCTACACCCATAATAATTCAAAACCTCTAGGCAAATGTTATTGACAACATTTTTCATTAGAAACATTTTAGGTAGAGAATGGTTACAACAGTGGTACTGACTGAGGCTGTTTAAAACCACAGTTACTGAGTGATATTTTAGAGAGCAGATTTCACTGAAACTGAAGAAGCACTGCCCTGTTTCAGAGCATTTAATGTACCCTGAGGTCCACATTGAATCAGAGAATATTATTTACATAAGGGACTTGCAGGGAATAGTACATTGCCCCCTGGTTTCTCCTGAATGGTGTTTAGATAACTTTGTTTGAAAGAATGGCATTTGTTACAGGGGTAAACAAACAACCAGTGCACATCCTGTTATTCTACTATTTTCCCTTCTATCTCCGTTTTCAGCTTATTGTAAACGGTTTACTATCAGAATTGCGAACGTCACTCGGTCGAACGTTGTATAGTCGAACGCATAAGGTCGGAAACACAAATGTCGAAGGCAGTATAATCAATCGAGGAACGGTTTTACCATGGGTCGAGGTAGGTGCACAGTATAATACCCTACTACAAACATCCTCCCTACCTCGACCCATGGTAAAACCGTTCCTCGATTGATTATACTGCCTTCGACATTTGTGTTTCCGACCTTATGCGTTCGACTATACAACGTTCGACCGAGTGACATTCGCAATTCTGATAGTAAACCTTGTAAACCCCCCCCCCCAATTTAATACCATGACAACAGTCTTGGTTGTACTCAGTTTCATCCCATGTGCCTTCAGTTTTGTATTCTATTACCCTTTCATTTGTTGCAGCTCATGTTCAGAGTCTGCTTGCAATACCACATCACAATGTGCAGAAATATCAGCACACATGGTGAAATCTTCATGTTGAAAAAACACCAAACATTCACAACGGTTAAAAAAATGAAATCGAATGGCCTGTTTTTTCCAATTTTCCAACTGGTTAAAAAAAAATTGGAAACTTTTAGAAATAATTTGTCTGAGTAGAGTCAGCTTGTACTCACCTTACTCATGAGTGCTATCCCTTTCCCTGACACTGACCTTAAATCTATGCAATGTTTTTTTTCATAAGTCATTTTCCTAATAGTACCCTTTAAATCATCACTCAAGCTACATTACCAAAAAAACTTATCCTGTCCTTGCACAACAATCAGACCCCCATAGCTTCCTTACCTCATAGGTTCATAGGTAGGTACTAGGCTATTTTCCCGAGGGCGTTTATAAGCCTAGCCAGACTGTGTCAGCTTTTGCCACCCCATTGATTAATTAACTGATCCTCTGTCAAGCAAAGCCAATGAAGTGATTCCAGGGGTGTATTTTCTGTTACCCATCCACTCGTCAAGGTTTCTCTTGAAAAGTGTTAGTGAGGGGCTCTGCCTGATGTAATTTGGAATTTTGTTCCAAAGCATGGGGAGTCTCTGTGACAGGAATCTATCCCTCCAGCATGTTCTATTTATTGTTATGGCAAGGTTTAGCTCACTAGAGTGCATAGCTCACAGTGACTTGGAATTCTTTAGGTGGAGCATGTCCATCAATTCTGAGTTGGACATGGCTTTTTAAGTCAGGCAGAGAATCACCTCTGAGTAAGTGATATGCCACTGAGTACAGCTGGAGTTTTTTCAGTTGGGCTGCATAAGACATATGTTTGAGACCAGTAATCCTCTTGCTGAGGTACTTTTGTGGTCTTTCCAAATGGGGCATTGTACTCCATGATGGGTGTAATTAGTGACGAGTAGAGGGGCAATATAACCTCTTTATTTCTAGATGTGAACCCTTTAATAATTAGATGGGCCACATAGAAGGATTTCCTAACTACTTTGGCAATATGATTGTCAAAGGAGAGATTACTATCTACCTGGGTCCCCAGATCTCTTATTACCTCTTCTGTATTAAGGGAGCTGCCACCTATGTGGTAATTCATGGGTGTTTTTTTTTTTCCCAAACAGGATAACTATGCATTTTTTGGCATTTAGCTTGAGGCCATGATTTTGACACCAGGTGTCCGTCTCAGTAAGGCCCTTTTGGATGATTTTCATGTCAGCTGGAGAGTCAGTTATGGCTCCCAGTTTGCAGTCATCGGTGAACTTGGTTAGCCATAGTCCTCCTGTGTTTGCATGTACTTCTGAGAAGTATATGCTGAACAGTAGGGGTCCCAGGACCAAGCCTTGTGGGACACCACTTGTGACTGGTTTAGTGTCGGACCTGGAGCCTGCTATTATTACTGTGTGAGTTCTGTCTGTAAGCCAGTTGGCAACCCATCTCGTGACATAGGAGTTTATGTTCAGGCTGGAGAGTTTTTCTGTAATAACCGAGTGGGGAATGGTGTCAAAAGCCTTGGTGAGGTCAAGGTAGGCTGTGTGAACAACCTTTCCCTCATCTATGGCCTTGGTGACTGTCTCAAAGAAGTCCACCAGGTTTAGTAGACATGATCCTCCCTTAACAAAGCCGAACTGGGTCAGGTCAATTATTTGGAAATTCCCAATGGCTTTGTTAATGAGTTCCATGATGAGGCACTCCATAGCCTTGCAGACCAGGCTAGTCAGGCTTATGGGGCAATAGTTACCAGGGTCAGTTGTGGCCCCTCCTTTGTGGAGAGGAATAACCGTTGCTGTGCACCATTCTATGGGCATGTAGCCTGTGGAGAGGCTGAGATTGAACAGTGTGTTTAGGTGTGGGTTAGTTCGTTCTGTAGTTCATGCAAGACACAGCCTGGGACACCATCTGGTCCCATTGACGCTGTGTTTTTGGCTTTTGAAAGGGCTGTTTTCACCTGTGCATCTGTGATTTTTGGGAAACTATACTTTTCCGGTATTGTTGTGGGCCCTTTTGGAGGTGAGAGGAGGGTGAAGTTTGCACTGAATCTATCTGCCAGGATGTTGGTAATATCAGTAGGTTCAGTATATTTTGTGCTATTTTGCACTAGTTCAGTGCATATCTGCGAGTTGCCACTTAGATTCTTAACATAGCTAAAGAAGGCTTTGTGGTTATCTTTTGAATCCTTGGCTATTTTTCTTTCGAAGTTAGCCTTGGATGATTTCATGAGGGACCTCAGTTTCTTACTGATACTGATCAGGGATGTCTTTCCTTCTTGGGATTTGCTTTTTTTCTGAACTAGTTTCCTCCTTCTATTGTATAGCCTGTTTATTGCAGGGGTCCACCAAACTGGTTTCCTTCTCTTAGAGGAATGAGTCTTGATTTTTGCTAGGGATGGCATGATCCATGCATCCTTGTAGGTGCTCATGGAGTGCATTTGTAAAGGTTTCTGCATCTTGGGCAGCATTGTCCTTTAGCGTGGGGGCTGTGAAACTTACCATCTCTGTCTTAAGTAAGGTGAAGTTTGCTTTGGAAAGGTTTTTTACTGTGGTTTCCTTAGTTGGGGATGGTGGTGGAGTGTGGACATCCAGAGTGATTAGTTTATGGTCTGATCCAACCAGTGACGGGTTAACCTCCGGTGTGGAACACCTGGCGCCCATGTTGGTGATGACCAGGTCCAATATGTTTTCACCTCTGGTAGGGGAGTTTACCAGCTGATCCAGGGTGTTTGAGTTGATGAATTCCAGGAAGTGCTGGGCCTGGGAATTTGTACTCGAGTAGTTTTCCAAGTGAATGATAGGGTAATTTAAATCACCCAATATCAGGGTGTTTGGTAGGTCCTTCATGTTTTCCAGTGTCTCCAGAAAGGTGGAGTGGTGGTTCTGGGTCATGGAGGATGATCTGTTGTAGGCCACAATTTGCATTGCAGATTTGCCCGATGTTAGTTGCACATGGATGATCTCAGAGGTAACATGCTGCACCACTAACCTGGAGGTGTAGGTATCCTTGATGAATATGGATAACCCCCTCCTTTTGTGTTTCAGTCCATGTTCTGTGGCCGAAACATGTGGTATGAGTTGTAGTCTGGTAGTGCTGGGGTGCTCTCTGGAGCCTTGAACCAGGTTTCAGTTACTGCACAGATGTTGACGTTCTCCATACTGAGGAGTGCTTCAAGCATGTGCATTTTGAGATTTAAATTCCTGGCGTTGAGTAGCATAACCCTCAGTTTTTTGTTAATTGTGCTGTTTATGGAGGTGGGTTTGACTTTTGAGCCTTGCCTAAAAAAGGCACAATGGGGGCAGCTAGAGCCTTGGCCAGTATTTGAAAGCCTTGGGGTGACAGGTGCAAGCCGTCTCTTGCGAAGCAACGTGGCTTGTCGAGCATGTCGTCCCAGGCTGACAGACACTGGATCCCCTTTGAATGATACCAGAAGTTTAGCCAGTTGTTGAAATTGATCATTTTTCTTTATACTGAGGTATCATTCTTGGTGAGGGCAGGATGCTACTCAGGGTCAGGGTCATACCAGCCTGGGCTACGTGATCAGAGAGCTCTTCCATGTTTCTTTTCATGTTGTCTAGGGAGGTACGTCTCAGGTCATTCACACCAACATGAACAATGACAGTCATATTTGTACTTGTTCTCGAGTGACCTGAGTGCTTGTGTTATGTGGCAGATTCTGGCTCCCGGCAGGCAGCTAACAGTAACCTTCTGCTTGTACAGCCTAGTGAGTGGGATGTCAGTGTGCCTGACTATTAAGTCACCTATTACTAGTGTGTTAGGTATGTTATTTCGCCTTAAGGGCTGTGATTGTGCGGCACACTGATTTTGTGTTTTATGTGTTGTCTGATTTGTGACAGGAAGTGGAGGTTGTTTGGGTGTCTGCTTTGGAGGTCTCTGATGCTTTTGCAGGTTTTTATTTAGAGCCTCCGAGTATGATTTTGTGTATTTTTTGCCAGTGCTGTTTTAGTAGGTCTGTGTGTGGCTGGAGTTGTGGTGCAAGTGTTAACCTTCTCCTCTTGACTGTCTGTTCCAGTCTTGGGTGGAGACAGCTTAGCTTCCAGTTTGGCTATATAATTGCATCTCTCGCATATGTTTGTGTTTTGTGATAGGAGGAGAGGGTTGTTTGTGTCCATGAGGCAATTGTAATGTTGCCTCCGGATACCCAGATTCGCCAGCTGGACCAGAAAGTGCACCTGAAGTTGCCCTTTGGTCATGCCTGAATGGTAGGGTGAGCTGCTTAGTCGCTTGTTTGGTGAGGGGTGAATAAAGAGCTTTGCCCTGCTGGGCAATCAGTGTCAGGGTATATTAGTGCTTGCTATTAGGTCTGAGCAAGTGCTGTGCTGTAAGATGCTTTTTGAGTGCTTAGGTTGAGAGTTAGACTACTTTCAAGGGAAAAACTGAAGAGGAGACTTAGTGGAGCCAGGAATAATTTAACCGTAGCTAACCGGCATTGCCCGGTGCACAAAACCATGCAAACATGGTTTTTATAGTAGGGAAATGAAAGATATAGAAATTAGTCCAAAATGGCTAATAAACTACTAACTTCTGGGCTGGAACCACTCCTCCAGGGACAGACAGGTTGCTCAAAGCTCCCCTCTCTCACAGGTGAACAGAGAAACTTCCTTCTATCCAAGTAAGGTATGGGCAACTCAGAAACTAGTATCACAGCCCTGAATTCAGCACTAGCCTGAAAACTGGACTATACTAGCTTAGAAAGGTGGGAAACAAGGAATTTTTTTTTTTTGAAAAGATAAGGCAAAAACAGTAAAAAATACACTTAAAACAGCTTTAAACGACTACAAATGATCAGAAAAGGCTATCACACTTTATTGTGTAGCTTAAATGTGGAGAAACCTAAGGTCCCCAATATATTTGGAATACCCAAGGTTCATAAGGATGAGGAGAACCCACCCATGAGACCTATAGTCTCTTCAGAAGGATCTGTTACAGCCCCTATAGCCAAATGGTTAGATTGT